>NW_017069202.1:0-251 GCF_001483705.2 Eufriesea mexicana | reverse complement strand
TATGTCCGACTCTTGTGCCATACACCCCAATGCGGTGGATCGCTGCGCTAGACTATGCTCCAGGATATTTTGCTTGGATCTGGGGAGGCCAACAATAGAGGTTTCGCTACGTCAGGTTGAGTTTCCATACGATTGCTTATGTTACGCTCGGATATGTTAGGACCGAATAGCTTCGGCTTTTGTGCCAAACGCTGCTCTTCGACGTATTTCTGCCCTCTACTGTGCCCTAATATGCTCCGCTTGGCTCCACG
>NW_017069201.1:0-251 GCF_001483705.2 Eufriesea mexicana | reverse complement strand
TATAGTATGCCAACAGTATCTTTCCTCCTGATATATGGAAGAAAGTTAGCTCACCACCATATTCGTCGAAAATGTCAATAAAATTGATCTTTTCCCCCAGATTCTTTCGCATTGCAATGGCTATATCGCTCCAGAAGGATCTTTCCTCCTTACTTTGGGAGGGAAGGCTGCTCACCACGATATTAGTTGAAAATGACCATAAAATTGAACTTTTCAGCATGGTTCCATAACACTGCAATGCCTATAACACG
>NW_017069200.1:0-251 GCF_001483705.2 Eufriesea mexicana | reverse complement strand
AATTAAACGATATTTTTCTCTATCAAATTAAAATACCATCTTCCGTTTAATGAAATGATCCGACATATTGTTAACGCTAATACTACCGATTCGTAACGTGCTTAAATATTGCCTATATTAGGTAATAACAAGATTGCTAATTACACCGATAATTATGCAGAAAATAATTAACTTCGTCTAATTACAAACTATTTAAAATAGATAACAGATTTAATTGTTTTAATAATAGATTTAATATAGACTATTTAATA
>NW_017069199.1:0-250 GCF_001483705.2 Eufriesea mexicana | reverse complement strand
ATTGCAGTGCTATAGAATCTGCCTGGAATATTCAATGTTATAGACATTTTCGGCTGATATCGTCATGAGCTAACTTTCTTGTCTAAATATGTAGGAAAGATACCATTGGCGTGCTATAGCAATTGCCATGCTATGGAATCTTCCTCGAAAATTCAACTTTATTGATATTCCCGTATAATATTGTGGCGATGTAACTTTCTTGCATAAATAAGGAGGAAAGATTCTATTGGCCAGCTATAGCCATTGCAAT
>NW_017069198.1:0-251 GCF_001483705.2 Eufriesea mexicana | reverse complement strand
ACTCCCCAGGACCAAGCAGAATATAATAGAGCACAGTACAGCATAGAAATACACCTGATATTAAGGTACACCTCGGTAGGCTGAGCTATCCAAGCCTAACCCAAGCTAACGTAATCTAACCAATCGGAACGTAACTCAGCCTAACTTGCTGAGAGCACTAGCGACGGCCTCCCGAGAGGCAAGCAGATGATAGAAGACCAATGCGGAGCGCAGATATTGAACGAATGACAGTGTATACCACAAAAGTCAAA
>NW_017069197.1:0-251 GCF_001483705.2 Eufriesea mexicana | reverse complement strand
CATCCATCGGTACATCCATTCATACATACATCCATACATCCGTACATCCATACATCCGAACATGCATACATTCGTACATCCTTACATTCGTACACACATACGTACATACATCCATCCATACATCCTCCCATCCATACGTCTATCGGTCCATACGTCCATCCATCCATACATCAATACATCCACACACACATACATGCATATATCCGTCCATCCATGCACTCATCCATCCATACGTACATCCATACATACGT
>NW_017069196.1:0-251 GCF_001483705.2 Eufriesea mexicana | reverse complement strand
CAAGCAGAAAGCGATGGCGCTCAGAGGAACGTAGGAGTCTACACAGCAGCCGCGTGTGGTACATAAGTCAAAGATATCGTAAGCTAGCAAAGCGTATCCTGACATAGCCGAAAGTAACCTGACTCAATCTAACGTGCCGCGACCACTCTTGCTGGTTTCCGGGTTGCCGAGCAGAGCATTGCATAGCCACGAAGAGCGCAGAAATCCACCGAATAGCAGTGTGCAGCACAATAGTCCAAGCCATCCTAACC
>NW_017069195.1:0-251 GCF_001483705.2 Eufriesea mexicana | reverse complement strand
TATTACTGGCCACCCCAGAGACAAGCATAAAATACTAGAGCACAGTAATGCGCAGAATACCACCGCATTGCAGTGAATAGCACAAAAGTCGTAGGTACCCTAACCTGAACTGACGTACCCTAACCTAACCATGCGTAGCACAGCTCAGGGCAACCTACAGCGACCACAGCTCCGGGCCTCCCCAGGGACAGGCTGAGTTCACTAGTGCACAGTGGTATAGAGAAATCCACCGAATAACAGTGTATAGCACG
>NW_017069194.1:0-250 GCF_001483705.2 Eufriesea mexicana | reverse complement strand
CGCATAGATAAGGAGGAAAGATTATATATTATCGTGCTATAGGCTTTGCAGTGCTATAGAATCTGGCTGGACAGATCAATATTATTGACAGTTTCGACTAGTATAGTGGTGAGCTCCCTTTCTTGCACAAGCAAGGAGGAAATATACTATTGGCGTGCTATAGCCCTTGCAATGCTATAGAATCTGCCAGGAAAGTTCAATTTTATTGACAGTTTCGACTAATATCGTGGTGAGCTATCTTTCTTGCATA
>NW_017069193.1:0-251 GCF_001483705.2 Eufriesea mexicana | reverse complement strand
TGGCCCCCACAGAGACAATCAGAATGCACTGGGTCACAGTAGTGCGTTGTAATCAATCGCATTCCTGTGAATAGCACAAAACTTGAAGGTATCCTTCCCTAACCTAACCTAGTCTAACCAAGCGTTGCATAGTCCATTGCAACGTGCTGCGACCTCTACTCCTGGCCTCCCCAGAGGCAAGCATAATAAACTAGTGCAATGTAGAGCGCAGGAATCCTCCGAATAGCAGTTTATAGAACAAAAGTCAAAGG
>NW_017069192.1:0-251 GCF_001483705.2 Eufriesea mexicana | reverse complement strand
ACATTAGTTACTTGATCGGTATCAATAGGTGGCACCACGTGTACGTACGTAAAGTGTTTGTTTTAGTTCTCGCATCTGGTATTTGCTTGTTTCGGGTGTGTGCAATTTCTCAGTAACCACAGGTTTATTTCTTTTCTTGTTTGCCATTTTCTTTTATAGTCCTAACTCATATAAATATTAATACTGTCTTATTATAACGCTTATGTATCTCACTACGTAAATTAAATAAAAACATTCATTTCGCAACAGTT
>NW_017069191.1:0-251 GCF_001483705.2 Eufriesea mexicana | reverse complement strand
TAAAGCGCAGTAGAGTGCAGAATCCCACCGAATAGCAGTGTACAGGAAGATGGTTGTAGCTATTATATCCAAACATAGCCTAACCTGGCCCAACCGAACGTAACCTGACAAAACGTAACGTGCCGAGAACAGTATTACTGGACACTCCGGAGTCGAGCAGAGTACAGTAGAGCTATGTAAAGCGCACTCATCCACCGAATAGCAGAGTATAACACAAAAGTCAAAGCCATCCTTACCAAACGTCCCCAAAT
>NW_017069190.1:0-250 GCF_001483705.2 Eufriesea mexicana | reverse complement strand
ACCTTGGCGAATAGATCGCCTAACGCCTCCAATTCAATGGCAAGTACAGCCATCTACTTGCCAAAGAATAGGTCTCTTCAAAATATATAACATGTTATATTTTTGTGAATAGATGGCCGAACGCCTCCAGTCCAATAGCAAGTACAGCTATCTACTTGCCAGTGAATATGTCTATTCAAAATCTATAATATCTTATAGCTTGGAGAATAGAACGCCTAGCGCCTTCAATCCAATGGAAAGTACAGCCATC
>NW_017069189.1:0-250 GCF_001483705.2 Eufriesea mexicana | reverse complement strand
ATTTTGAATAGTCCTATTCTCTGGCAAGTAGGTGGCTGTACTTGCCACTGGATTGAAGGCGTTAGGCGATGTATTCCAAAAGCTATAACAGTCTATATATTTTCAGTGGATATGTTCTCTGGCAAGAAAATGGCTGTACTTGCCATTGTATTGAAGGCGTTGCGCGACCTATTAACCAAGCTACAATGGATTATAGATTTTGAATAGACCAATTCTCTGGCAAGTAGATGGCTGTACTTGCCATTGGATT
>NW_017069188.1:0-251 GCF_001483705.2 Eufriesea mexicana | reverse complement strand
TACTTGCCCCCCCCCTCCCCAAAGCAAAGCAGAGTGTTCTAAAGCACAGTGGATCGTAGATATTCACCGAATATCACTGTATACCACGTCAGCCGAATCTAACCAACCTCAACCCAGGCTAACATAACCTAGCCGAACGTAGCGCAACTCAACCTGACATCGCGAGAACACTATTTCCGGCCTCTCGAGAGCCAAGCAGAGTATAGCAGAGCAATGTAGGACGCTGAAATGGACCGAAGGGCACTGCATAG
>NW_017069187.1:0-251 GCF_001483705.2 Eufriesea mexicana | reverse complement strand
GCCTATGCAGCGGGTACCGCACTGAGAATTGCAAATACTTCTAGAGAAAGCCTATGCATGCATGGACTATTCTAGAAATACTATGGGATGTAAATCGCCAATGGACAGATTAATCCAACATCTGCAGTGTAGCGATGATGGCTGTACTCAGAACCGTTATGCCAATTGCTAATATTTCAAGGTAGAAAGGATCTGCCATTTGTCATTGTAGTCTTGCTATAGAATCTGTATCACCATTGATCTTGCTAATC
>NW_017069186.1:0-251 GCF_001483705.2 Eufriesea mexicana | reverse complement strand
ATTAGGTTTGCTAAAGCTTGGGTAAGTTTGGCTAGGATAGGCTTTACAAGGTTAGGATAGGTGAGGTTACCTTCGGTTAGGTTAGGTTAGGTCAGATTAGGTCAGGTCTGATCTGGCCCGGTCAGGTCAGGTCAGTTAGTTCGTGTCAGGTAACGGCAGGTCTGGTCAGGTCTGGCCTTCTCAGGTCTGGTTAGGTCGTGTCAGGTCTGGTCATGACGAGTCCGAGCTTTTCGGGTCAGGTCGGGTCAGGA
>NW_017069185.1:0-251 GCF_001483705.2 Eufriesea mexicana | reverse complement strand
AAATCTGACAAAATGATAGCACATCTTATGGTTTCATCGTGTTTCCAGTCTTCCTTCAAACTAATACGATATATGCAAATGTTATATTCCTAATTTATATGACATATTCTTTCCTTGGTAATATAGAAATGAATTATACCTAGTTTACAGATTTTCTTATAAATTCTACTTGTTCGTGTGGAAAATAAATCTGACAAAATGATAGCACATCCTATGATTTCCTTGTCTTGCCAGTCTTCCTTCAAACTAAT
>NW_017069184.1:0-250 GCF_001483705.2 Eufriesea mexicana | reverse complement strand
CACCATACTAGACGAAAGTGTCAATAAAATTGATTTTTCCAACCAGATTCTACTGCATTGCAAAGGCTATATCACTCCAGAATGATCTTTCCTCCTTACTTAGGGAAGGAAGTTATCTCACCGTGATATTAGCAGAAAATGACAATAAAATTGAACTTTCCATCCAGATTCTGCAGCATTGCTATGACAAAAGCACGCCAATAGAATCTTGCCTCCTTGCTTATACAAGAAAGTTGGCTCACCACGATAT
>NW_017069183.1:0-250 GCF_001483705.2 Eufriesea mexicana | reverse complement strand
AATTCAATTTTATTGACATTTTCTACTAATATCGTGGTGAGCTACCTTTTCCGCCGAAATAATTAGAAAGGATACTATAGGCGTGCTATAGCCATTGCACAGTTATAGACTCTGGGTGGAAAATTCAATTTTATTGACATTTTCGACTAATATCGTGGTGAGCTAAACTTCTTGCATAAATAAGGATGGAATATTCTATTGGCGCGATACATCCATTGCAATGCTGCAGAATCTGGCTGGAAAACATGAT
>NW_017069182.1:0-250 GCF_001483705.2 Eufriesea mexicana | reverse complement strand
ATGGTGAACGGATGGCCTAACGCCTTCAATCCAATGGCAAGTACAGCCATCTACTTGCCAGAGCTTATGTCAATTCAAAATCAATAATCTGTAATAGCTTGGAGAACAGGTCGCCAATCGCCATCAATCCAATGACAAGTACGGACTTCTACTTGCCAGAAAAAAGGTCTATTCAAAATCAATAATTTGTTATAGCTTAGTGAATAGGTCGCCCATCGCCTTCAATCCAATGGCAAGTACACATTTCTAC
>NW_017069181.1:0-250 GCF_001483705.2 Eufriesea mexicana | reverse complement strand
ATCGTAGCATAGCTCAACGTAACTTGCCGTGGCCGCTATTGATGGCCTTCGTAGAGCCAAGCAAATCATAGTAGAGCACATTAGGGAGCAGAAATCCGCCCATGAGCTGTGTATAGCGCAACACTCAGAGCAGCATATCCTAACCTAGCCAAACGTAACACACGCTAACGCAACATAACTAAACCTGACATGGCTAGACAACTATTGCTGACCTCCACAGAGACAAGCAGAGTGTACTAGAGCACAGCAG
>NW_017069180.1:0-250 GCF_001483705.2 Eufriesea mexicana | reverse complement strand
TATACTGTTGGCGTGCTATAGGCAATACAATGCTACAGAATCCTGCTGGAAAATTCAATTTTACTGAAATTTTCGAATAATATCGTGGTGTACTAACTTTCTTGCATAAATAAAGAGGAATGATTCAATTGGCGTGCTACAACCATTGCGTTGATATAGAACCAGGCTGGAAAGCTCAATTTTATTGACAGTTTCGACGAATATCGTGGTGAGCTAAGTTTATTGAATAACTAAGGATGGTAGATTCTAT
>NW_017069179.1:0-250 GCF_001483705.2 Eufriesea mexicana | reverse complement strand
ATATTAGTCGAAAATGTCAACAAAATTGAACTTTCCAGACAGATTCTATAGCATTGTAATGCCAATAGCACTCCAACAGTATATTTCCCCCATATTTATGCAAGAAAGGTATCTCACCACAATATAAGTCGAAAATGTGAATAAAATTGATCTTTCCAGCCAGATTCTACAGCATTGCGACGGCTATAGCACGCCAGTAGAATCTACCATCCTTATTTATGCAAGAAAGTTAGCCCACCACGATATAAGT
>NW_017069178.1:0-250 GCF_001483705.2 Eufriesea mexicana | reverse complement strand
ATAGCATAAACTTTTGTGCCTTAAACTGCTTTTCGGCGGATTTCTACGATCTACTGGGCTCTATTATGTCCTCCTTAGCTCTGGGGAAGGCAGCAATAGATGTCTGGGCACGTTAGGTCGAGTTAAGCTATGTTTGGCTATGTTCTGTTGGTTTGGGTTACGTTCGGGTAGCTAAGTCTTTCCCGCTATACACTGCGATTCTATGGATTTCTTCCTTCTACTCTCCACTAATGCGCTATGCTTGGCCCTG
>NW_017069177.1:0-250 GCF_001483705.2 Eufriesea mexicana | reverse complement strand
CTGGTGTTGTTTATGGTTCATCCCGCAATCGATTCGGCCGGTATCGAAAAATGTAGACTTTTTCCATTCGTTCTGGGGGCCATATTTTTCGACCATAAATCAGCAAAAAATCACGAAAGCTCGAAAGCTTGCGAAACTCATATGTGCTCATAGTGCACCCCGTAAGCTCTCACATGCTCAAAGCTCGCACTCCTAGCTTCACCAGGAAGCTTGCGGCGGCATCAAAAGTAGCTCGCAATTCAGACATACT
>NW_017069176.1:0-250 GCF_001483705.2 Eufriesea mexicana | reverse complement strand
ACTGCCGTTCGGTGGGTTTCTGCGTTCTACTGTGCCCTAGTATGCCCTGCTTGGCACAGAGAATGGCAGCAATAACTGTCTAGGCTCACTAGGCATAGTTATGCAATGTTTGGTTATGTTGCGTATGTTTCAGTTAGGTTTGTGTACCTTTGACTTTTCTTACACATACTGCGATTATACGTATCTTTGCGTTCTACTCTCAGCTAATGTTTTCGGCTTGGCTCTTGGAAGGCCAGCAACAGTGGTCCTG
>NW_017069175.1:0-250 GCF_001483705.2 Eufriesea mexicana | reverse complement strand
TTGGCGAGAAAGATATCTAAAAAATTAGGTTATCAATTCACTTGAAATTTAGGGTATATATACCATAATACGTGTACTTGTAGATAAACTTATAAAATAAGCAAAATTAATTTAAACAATATTTTTATACATAAATAGTACAATTTTTGCGAAAGCATCGATTTTTTCTTCAAAGTGCCCTCATTTCAACAATTTTCAACTTTCTCATATTTTTAAAAATTTATCGTCTAACTACGTCCATAAAAAATTG
>NW_017069174.1:0-250 GCF_001483705.2 Eufriesea mexicana | reverse complement strand
CCTCCTTATATATGCTAGAAAGTTAGCTCACCAATATATTAGTCCAAAATGTCAACAAAATTGAAATTTCCAGCCTGATTCTATAGCATTGCGACGGCTATAGCATGCCAATTGAATCTTTCCTCCTTATTTATGCAATAAAGTCAGCTCACAACGATATCAGTCGAAAATGTCAATAAAATTAAGCTTTCCAGGAAGATTCTATAGCATAGCAATGCCTATAGCACGCCAATAGAATATTTCCTCCTTA
>NW_017069173.1:0-250 GCF_001483705.2 Eufriesea mexicana | reverse complement strand
AAAATCTATAACCTGTTATAGCTTGGTGAGTAGATCGATTAACACCTTCAATACAATGGCAAGAATAGCCATCCACTTGCCAGACAATAGGTACATTGAAAATCTATAATCAGTTATAGCCTGGTGAATAGATCGCCAAACGAAATCAATCTAATGGCACGTACAGCCATCTACTTGCCAGGGAAGGGGTCTATTCGAAATCTATAACCTGTTATAGCATGGTGAATAGATCGCTGAACGCCTTCAATCC
>NW_017069172.1:0-250 GCF_001483705.2 Eufriesea mexicana | reverse complement strand
GGAAACAGAAGGGAGACAACAAGCCTTCCGTAAATCCACAGCTATCCCGAATAAATTCTCTCCTAGACACGCAATTCAGAACCCAAGTCTTATAGTAGACCACTTACGCAAACCATCGAATCCAATAAAACAATGCGAACATTGCGAAAAATTGGACATGGTGACACACAGTGTTGTCTGTTCAGGAGATCAAATTTCCCAGTCCACAACATGGAAAAGTTCCACCTCCGAGGATTCGTTAGCCTGGAGA
>NW_017069171.1:0-250 GCF_001483705.2 Eufriesea mexicana | reverse complement strand
TTACCTGACCAAACCTAACCAAAGTTGACCTGTGCCAACCAAACGTGCCACGACCGCCATTCCTGGCCTCCACGGATTCAAACAGGCGCTAGTGGAGCAATGCAGTGTACAGTTATCGGTCGAGCAGCAGTGCACAGCGCAAAAGATGAGGCTATCCTAACCAAGAATATCCTAACCTTGCAAAGCCAACCGTAATATAACTCACCCTAGCATGCCGAGACCACGCTTGCTGCCCCCCCCCCCCCCCCCC
>NW_017069170.1:0-250 GCF_001483705.2 Eufriesea mexicana | reverse complement strand
CTCTACGCGAATATATAGATCAAACCTAATCAAAAAGCCTAGTTTCGCAAATAGAAACCAAAAGTATCTATTGCGCAGCACAATTTCACACACACTGACACATTCGGCAATATTTCTCGAAAACGCACGCTCGAAACCCCAAAGAAATAAGCAATCCCATTAAAGCAAAATTCCCTCTACGAGAATGTATAAAAAAAACCTAATCAGAAAGCCTAATTTCGCAAATAGAAGCCAAAAAAGTCTATTGCGC
>NW_017069169.1:0-250 GCF_001483705.2 Eufriesea mexicana | reverse complement strand
GGATGAATGGATGGGTGGATGGACGGAAGAACGGATGTATGTACGGATGTATGTATGGATATAACTATGGATGTATGGATGGGTGTGTGTATGGATGTATGTATCGATGTACGTATGGATGTATGTATGGATGTGTGTATGGGCAGATGTATGGATGTGTGGATATACGAGAGGATATACGTATGGGTGTATGGTTGTATGGTTGGACGGATTTATGGATGCATTGATGTGTGGAAGTATGGATGTACGG
>NW_017069168.1:0-250 GCF_001483705.2 Eufriesea mexicana | reverse complement strand
GCCAGACACTATAGCAATGCAATGGCTATAGCACGCCAATGGAATCTACCATCCTTAATATCGCAATAAAGATAGCTCCCTACGATATTAGTCGAAACCGTCAATATTATTGAACTTTCCAGCCTGATTCCATAGCATTACGAAGGCTATAGCACGCCAATTGTATCATTCCTCATTATTTATGTATGAGAGTTAGCTCACCACGATGGTATTCGAAAATGATAACAAAATTGTATTTTCCAGCCACAAT
>NW_017069167.1:0-250 GCF_001483705.2 Eufriesea mexicana | reverse complement strand
AGAACGCAGAAATTCACCGAATAGCAGTGTATAGCACAAATGCGAAAACTAACCTATACTAACGTTGCCAGCCCTCACAAAATCAGACGTAACGCGACTCAAACCATCGTGCCGGGGCAGCTGATGCTGGCCTCCGCATGGCATAGCAGAAAATAGCAGAGCACAGTAAATCCCGTAAATCGACCGCATTGCTAGCATGGCCAAGCAGAACGTAGTAGAGCACAGTAAAGCGCAGAATTCCACCGAATGA
>NW_017069166.1:0-250 GCF_001483705.2 Eufriesea mexicana | reverse complement strand
CAATAAAATTGAGTTTTTCAGCCAGATTCTAAAGCATTGCAAGGCTACAGCTCGCCAATAGTAACTTTCTTCCTTGTCTATGCAAGAAAGTTAGCTCACAACGATATTAGTCGAAAATGTCAACAGAATTGAACCTTCCAGCTAGATTCTATTGCATTGAGACGGCTATATTACTCCAATTGAACCCTTCCTCCTTATTTATGCAGTAAAGTTAGCTCACCACGATATAAGTCGAAAATGTCAATAAAGT
>NW_017069165.1:0-250 GCF_001483705.2 Eufriesea mexicana | reverse complement strand
GACCATCGACATCTCCAAAGCCTTTGACACAGTCCCCCATAGCTCCCTTGGTGACTGCTTAACAAATAAGGGAATTCCGAAGGCGGTAGCTAGTTACATAAGGGAGATGTATAATGGCTGCCAAACAAAAATTACCATTGACGACGAAGGCAATTCGCTAAAGATAGTATTAGCAAGAGGGGTGAAGCAAGGTGACCCGCTTTCACCGCTTTTATTCAATCTAGTAATCGAGCCGCTAATAGAGAAACTA
>NW_017069164.1:0-250 GCF_001483705.2 Eufriesea mexicana | reverse complement strand
AAGCTGACGTATCGTACCCAAGCTGAAGTGAAACTACCGCTATTGCTGACCTCGCGAGAGCTAAGCTGAGCATATTAGAGCAATGTAGAGCGCGGAGACACACCTAATGCCGGTGTATAGCTCAAAAGTCAGAGCTACACTAACCGATCCTAACAAATCGTACCATTACCTAATGCAACATAACTCCGCCTGAATTGCACAGAACGCTACTGCTGGCATTCCCAAAGCAAATCAGAGTATACTAGAGCAA
>NW_017069163.1:0-250 GCF_001483705.2 Eufriesea mexicana | reverse complement strand
TCCAGCAATAGTGGTCTCGGCGCGTTAGCTTGAGTTATGAAACTTTCGGTTACGTTACGCTTGATTAAGTTAGGTCAGGATAGCTTCGACTTTTGTGGTATACACAGCTGTACAGTGGATTTCAGCGCGCTAATGTGTTCTAATATGTTATGGTTGGCTCTGGAGAGTAGAGCAGTAGTGGTATCAGCACGCTAGGTTGAGATATGTTTCGCCTGGCTTGGCTTGGCTTGGAAATGTCTGGTTAGTGTAG
>NW_017069162.1:0-250 GCF_001483705.2 Eufriesea mexicana | reverse complement strand
CAATTTTATTGACATTTTTGTCTAATACCGTGGTGAGATAACTTTCTTACTTAAGTAAGGAGGAAAGCTTCTATTGACGCGCCATAGCCACTGCAATTCCAGAGGATCTGCCTGGAAAATTCGTTTTTATTAACATTTTCGGCTAATATCGTGGTCAGCAAACCCACTTGCATATATAGGGATGAAATTTACTATAGGCGTGCTATGGCTATAGCAATGATATAGAATCTGGCTGGAAAATTCAATTATA
>NW_017069161.1:0-250 GCF_001483705.2 Eufriesea mexicana | reverse complement strand
TAACGAAAATTGTAGGAATTATGAAAATATATATAGAGGCAGGTTCGAGAAACAGGTTCGGGTGGCTAGCACCATGGGGCCTGTTCCGCTTATCGAAAACAAAAAATCAAAAAGGATTTCGACTAGTAGGGACACACTCACAATCCTGTCTAATAAGAAACGAAAATAGCACTTCGAATTTCAAACACCGACAGTTTCCTGCCGTTTTAACGAGATCGATTCGCGGAAAAGATCAATTTCGTTGCTAATC
>NW_017069160.1:0-250 GCF_001483705.2 Eufriesea mexicana | reverse complement strand
TTGGTTTTATTGGCTCAATGAAGTCCATGATGTGCCACAGCACCATTATAATTGCTCTTTTTAAAATTTCCAAGACCCTATAGATATTACTAGACATTTTTGCCTTAATACAACATTGACACTCTTATATTCATTTTAACTTTACCTTTCATAACTATTATCAATTGTTCATTTTCCATCTCTTCACTGATCCTCATATTTGCAAGTCAATGCCACACATGTTTCTCTCTTGATACATATGCTGCCCCTT
>NW_017069159.1:0-250 GCF_001483705.2 Eufriesea mexicana | reverse complement strand
AAACCGGGGTGGCTTTATTAGTTTGCAAAATCGGAGCGGTGTGAAATTTTTGAAATGAACAGAGAAAAGGCCAGTGTGTATGTTAAGTACTTCGAAAAATCATAGATGTATCATAGTTTGAAGGAAAAATAATAAACTAAATCCAGACAGTGTTTTTTTCTTTATAATGAAGCTAAGAAGAGGGTTGATTTATCCGATCAAATGTCTTCGTATTATAGTTTGCGAAGAACGGTAAAATGGTACAGGAAAA
>NW_017069158.1:0-250 GCF_001483705.2 Eufriesea mexicana | reverse complement strand
GGAAAATTCAGTTGTATGGACATTTTCGACTAATACCGTGGTGAGATAATTTTGTTGCATAAAGAAGGAGGAAAGATACTATGGGCATACTCTACCATTGCAATGCTATAGAATCTGACTGGAAAATTCGTTTTTATAGACATTTTCGACTAATATCGTTGTGAGCTAATTTTGATGCATAAATAATAAGGATAGATTCTATTGGCATGCTATAGCCATTGTAATGCTACAGAATCTGACTGAAAAATTC
>NW_017069157.1:0-250 GCF_001483705.2 Eufriesea mexicana | reverse complement strand
GCATGGCTGTATGCATGGATGTATGTATGGATGTTTGAATGGATGTATGCATGGACGTATGTATGGATGTATGTACGTATATCTCTATGGATGCATGGATGGATGGGTGGATGGGTGGATGGGTGTTTGGATGAACGGATGAAAGGATGGATTGAGGTATGGATTCATGGATGTATGTATGGATGGTCGTATGGATGTGTGGATGTATAGATTTGTGGATGAATGGATGTGTGGATGTATGGATGTATGG
>NW_017069156.1:0-250 GCF_001483705.2 Eufriesea mexicana | reverse complement strand
CTGTGAAAATTAGATATGCAAATGTCGTAGTACCGATCTTTGGAATTCATGGATACCGTGTTGCACGAATGTACTGCATCGCGTGGAAATTAAATTACGTCACGTCGTGGTACCGATCTTTTTAAGTCACGGATACCGCGTTGCGCGAGTGTATTGCATCGTGTGAAAATTGGAGGCGTCAGTGTCATGGTACCGATCTTTGGATCTCACAAATACTGTCTTGCGCGAATATATTGCAGCCTGTGAAAAT
>NW_017069155.1:0-250 GCF_001483705.2 Eufriesea mexicana | reverse complement strand
GACTGCGCACACTAGAACGCTGCAGTGCGCTCAGAGCTACCGGATAGCAGTGTATACACAAAAACCTACGCTACCCTCTCCTAAACTAGCCAAACGGAACATAGCCAATCGGAACACAACACGCCCTAACGTGCCGAGACCGCAGTTGCTGGAGTACCCAAAGCCAAGCGGAACGCATTAGTGCACTGTGTACCGCAGCAATCGACGGCACAGCGGTGTGTAGCGCGAAAGTCATTGCTATCCTGTCCTA
>NW_017069154.1:0-250 GCF_001483705.2 Eufriesea mexicana | reverse complement strand
GCAACAGTTTTTACTATTTATACTGAAGGTGGAGGACGAGAGGGATCGAGTGAAAATAGCACTGCGTTTCCTTAGTAGGACTTTATTATGTACGGGGGGCCAGATATAGAAAACTGAAGGCTAGCTTTTTGGGAAGGACCCCTGTCGTTGGAAAGGCGTAAACGAACTGACTCTTTTTCGCCGTTCATTAGGTGTCGAGGTGGTTCGCGCGTCCGCGAGTCATGGGGCCCTGGTCGTAGAGATATAAACC
>NW_017069153.1:0-250 GCF_001483705.2 Eufriesea mexicana | reverse complement strand
ATTTAAATGTTATTTTCTAAATATATTAATTTGTTAACTATTAAAAAACGTGGAAGATATTGGCATTCATTTCTATCCACGCAAATGACCTCTTATGAAATAAACGTTGATTTTTTGAAAAAAATTAATTTATTAAAGGAAATAATTCGCAACACAACTTTTGATTTAGAATAAAATAATCAAACACGTATTTTTATTTTGAGAAAACGGAAAGCGAGAAATTAAACAATCAGGTAATATAAGAATTTAC
>NW_017069152.1:0-250 GCF_001483705.2 Eufriesea mexicana | reverse complement strand
GCCAGCAATAATGGCATTTACATGCTACTGTGAGTCATTTTTCGTTCGGTTGTGCTGGGTCAGGCTAAGTTTGGTCAGGATAGCTTCAATTTCTGGGCTGCACACTGATCCTCGGACAATTTCTGTCCTCTACAGAGCTCTACAATGTGCTGTTTGGCTCCACGAAGGGCAGAAATATCGGTCTCGTCACGTTAGTTTGAGTTCCTCTATGTTCGGTTATGTTCTGTTGGTTTTGGTTAAGTCTGGGTTG
>NW_017069151.1:0-250 GCF_001483705.2 Eufriesea mexicana | reverse complement strand
TGAATAGACCTATTCTCTGGCAAGTAGATGGCTGTACTTGCCATTGGATCGAAGGCGATAGGCAATCTGATCGCGAAGCTGTGGCAGCTTATAGATTTTCAATAGACCTACTCTCCAGCAAGTAGATGGCTGTACCTGCCATTGGATTGAAGGCGATAGGCGATATATTCACCAAGCAATAACAGGATATAGATATCGAATAGACCTATTCTCTGGCAAGTAGATGGCTGCACTTGTCATTGGGTTGAAG
>NW_017069150.1:0-250 GCF_001483705.2 Eufriesea mexicana | reverse complement strand
GTAGACGTGTTCCGATGTTCTAAGGTGTCGTGGAGAACGTGTTTGAGGGTTTCTCACTTTGGAAGTTAGTATTTTTGACTGAGTTCTCGTATTAGAGGAAGTGGAGTAGTATATGTATGTGTGTAGGATTATTGTTAGATTAATCCTATGCTGACAGAGATCTGTGCATCTGATAAATGAATCGGATACATTCCTAGACTTTCGTTGATTGCACTTGACCTGTCATAAATATTGTTATAATTTTGTTCAA
>NW_017069149.1:0-250 GCF_001483705.2 Eufriesea mexicana | reverse complement strand
CATGGATGTACGAATTCAAATTTACAGTGCGTTTTGGAAAATGGGATTTGGAGATTAAAATGTGAAATTTCAAGTTCTGAATCCATTGTTGGGGATCCATGATCCCGCAGGACGTATGAGGAAGGTCCAAGGTTCCAAATTTATTATTTAGTGACTATATTCGTAGAATTGGAGTTTAAAATGTGGAATTTAAAGTTCTGAGTCCATTCTTTGGGGTCCATGATCCTTCAGAATTTATGAGGAAGGTCCA
>NW_017069148.1:0-250 GCF_001483705.2 Eufriesea mexicana | reverse complement strand
ATGTTTGCTTGGGTTAGGTTCGTGTAGCTTCTACCTTTCTGCTATACACTGCGATTCTAGGGTTTTCTGCCCCCTACACTCCTCTAATATGTCCTGCTTGGCTCTGCGCAGGCCAGCAATAGTGGTCGCTTCGCGATAGTTGAGCTAGGTTCCGCTTAGTTTCATAACGATTGGTCAGGTTAGGAGGGGCTAGCTATGACTTTTGCGTTATACACTGCTTTTCGGCGGGTTCCTGCATTCTACTGTGCTC
>NW_017069147.1:0-250 GCF_001483705.2 Eufriesea mexicana | reverse complement strand
CTAATATCGCGTTGAGTTAACTTTCTTGCATAAATAGGGGGGAAAGATTCTATTGGCGTGCTGTCGGAATTACAAAGCTATAGAAAATTCCTGGAAAATTCAATTTTATTGACATTTAGGACTAATAACGTGGTGACCCAACTTCCTTGCATAAGTAAGGAGGAAAGATTCAACTGGCGTGCTATAACCATTGCATTGATATAGAATGTGTTTGGAAAATTCAAATTCATTGACATTTTCGACTAACATC
>NW_017069146.1:0-250 GCF_001483705.2 Eufriesea mexicana | reverse complement strand
AGTGATTAGATCGCCTAACGCCTACAATCCAATGGCAAGTACAGACATCTACTTGCCAGGGAAAAGGCCAATTCAAAATCTATAACCTGTTATAGCATGGTGAATAGATCACCTACCGCCTTCAGTCCAATGGCAAGTACTGTCATCTACTTGCCAGAGAACAGGTCTATTCAAAATCTATAATCTTTTGTAGCTTGGTTAATAGGTCGCCTGGCGTCTGCAACCAATGGCACGTACAGCCATCTACTTG
>NW_017069145.1:0-250 GCF_001483705.2 Eufriesea mexicana | reverse complement strand
AAAAAAAATCGTAAGTCGACCAATGTCGATTTGAGACCTTATTTTCGAAAACAAATCGAAAATAACTGATATCGTTATGGAAGGCTATTCTTAGAAACAAAGCTAAGTTGCGTGGTCTTCACGATGGAGTGAAACGCAGCTTAACGGAATCGTAATCGTAACAGAGCGCGAATCGCGAATCGATAAGGTGACGTAATTTTAAAGAGGGCAAATCGCTAATCGGCTGAATCGTATCAGCCAATTAGCAATT
>NW_017069144.1:0-250 GCF_001483705.2 Eufriesea mexicana | reverse complement strand
AGAGCGCAGAAACCCACCGAATAGCAGTGTAAAGCACAAAGGTTAATGATATGCTGACGAAACATAGCCTGACAAAGCCTATCAGAACGTAAAATGACTCAAAATATACTGCGGAGACCACAGTTGCTGGTCTCCGCAGAGCCAACCAGAAGGCATTAGAGCTTTGTAGTGCGCAGAGATGCACCTCATAGCAGACTATAGCACTAAAGTCAAAGTTATCCTCTCCTAACCTGTCCAATTGTAAAATAAC
>NW_017069143.1:0-250 GCF_001483705.2 Eufriesea mexicana | reverse complement strand
AGCCAGCTCAGCATAGCGAGCCGTGGCCACTGCAGCTAGACTCCACAGGCCAAGCAGAACGTAGGAGAGCACAGCAGAGCGCAGAAATGTACCGAAAAGAAGTGTACAGCACAAGTGTCAAAGCTATCCTCTACTAACGAAACCAAACGTATCATTGCCGATGGTAGCTTAACACAACCTAACGTGCCGACGCCACTACTGCTGGCCTCCACTAGACCGAGCAGAATAGGGTAGAGCACCGTACTGGGCA
>NW_017069142.1:0-250 GCF_001483705.2 Eufriesea mexicana | reverse complement strand
GCTCGGTTACGTTGCGATTGGTTAGGGCAGGAGGTGCTAGCTGTGACCTTCGCGCTATACACTTCTATTCGGCGCATTTCTGCGCTCTACTGTATTCTATTATGTTCTATTTGGCACTGGGGAGGAGAAAAATAGTAGTCTCGGCCCGTTAAGTTTCGTTAGTCTATGTTTGGATATATGTTAGGTATCTTTGGGATATGGTATACCTGACTTCTGTGCTATGCGCTGCTTTTCGGTGGCTCTCTGCGCT
>NW_017069141.1:0-250 GCF_001483705.2 Eufriesea mexicana | reverse complement strand
AACACAGCGAAACGTAACATAACTCACACAAACGCACCCCGACCACTATTGCTATCCTCTCCAAAGTCGAGCAGAATATACTAGAGGAGAGTAGAGCGCAGAAATCCATTGATTCTCAGTGTATAGTGCAAAAGTCATATCTATCCAGAACTAACGCCAGCTAATATAACCTAACCAAGCGCAACCTACCCCAACGTAACGTGCCGCGGCAACTACTGCTGGATTTCCCAGTTCTAAACATAATACAGTA
>NW_017069140.1:0-250 GCF_001483705.2 Eufriesea mexicana | reverse complement strand
CTTTTGTGCTATAAACACCTATGCGGTGGATTTCAACTCTCTGATGAGCTCTAGTACGTTCTGATTGGACATGTAGGGGCCAGCTGTAGTGTGTCCCCTCACGTTAGGCTGATGTGCGTTGTGTTCGTTTATGTTACGCTTGGTTAGGATAGGAAAGGATAACTTTGGCTTTTATGCTATACACTGGTACTCGGTGGACTTCTGCCCTCTACATTGCCCTACTCTACTCTGCTCGTCTCTGGAGAGACCA
>NW_017069139.1:0-250 GCF_001483705.2 Eufriesea mexicana | reverse complement strand
TTGACATTTTCGACTAATGTCGTGGTGAGCAAGCTTTTCTCCATAAATCTGGAGGAAAGATCCGATTGGTTTGTTACGGTCATAGCATTGCAACAGAATCTGTCTGAAAAGCTCCATTTTATTGACAATTTCCACTAATATTGAGGTGAGCAGTCTTTTCTGGGAAAACAACGAGGTAAGGTTCTATTGGTTTGCTATAGCCATAGCGTTGCAAAAGAATCTGACTGAAAAGCTCTATTTTATTGACAAT
>NW_017069138.1:0-250 GCF_001483705.2 Eufriesea mexicana | reverse complement strand
TGGCGCTGAGGAGGCCGGCAATGTTTGTCTCGACACGTCATGTTAAGTTCGGTTACGTTTGTTTGCTTTACGCTTCGTTAGGTTAGGCTAGGATAGCTTTGACTCCTGCGCTGTACACTACTATTTGGTGTACTTCTGCGCTCTACTGTGATCTAATATTCACTGCTTTTTTCTGGGAATTCCAGAAATAATGGCCGTGGCGTGTTAGGAGCTGTTAGATAAGGTTCGGTTAGTTCAGGATTGTTTGGGA
>NW_017069137.1:0-250 GCF_001483705.2 Eufriesea mexicana | reverse complement strand
TCGAAAATTCAATTTTATTGACATTTTCGGCTAATATCATGGTGAGGTTGCTTTCGTGCATAAGTAAGGAGGAAATATACTATTTGCGCGCTATAGCCGTTGCAGTGCTGTAGAATATGGCCGTAATATTCAATCTTACTGACATTTTCGACCAATATCGTGGTGACCAAGCTTTCTTGCATATGTGAGGAGGAAAGATTCTACTGGCGTGCTATAGCCATTTCAATGCTATAGAATCTGCCTCGAAAAT
>NW_017069136.1:0-250 GCF_001483705.2 Eufriesea mexicana | reverse complement strand
TAAGGAGGAAAGATTCTATTTGCGGGCAATACTAGTTGCAGTGCTATAGAATCTGGCTGGAAGATTCAGTTTGATTGGTATTTTCGAACAGTTCTGTGGTGAGCTAAATTTCTTGCATTAACAAGGGGGAAGAATACTATAGGCGTGCTATAGCCATTGCAATGCTATATAATCTGGCTGGAAAATACAGTTTTATTGACATTTTCGGGCAATATCGTTGTGAGCTGACCTCCTTATATACATGAGAAGG
>NW_017069135.1:0-250 GCF_001483705.2 Eufriesea mexicana | reverse complement strand
ATAAAATTGGACTTTTAGTCAGATTCAATGCAATGCTATGGCTGTAGCAACCCTATAGAATCCATCCTCCTTATTTATGTCGAAAAGTTTGCGCGCCACCATATTATTCGATAGTGTGCTTTCCGGTCAGGTTCTACTGCAGTGCAAGGGCTACAGCAAACCAATAGAATCTTCCCTCCGTATTTATGCAGATTCGTCTGCTCACCGCGATGTTAGTCGAGAATGTCAATAATATTGAACTTTTCCATCA
>NW_017069134.1:0-250 GCF_001483705.2 Eufriesea mexicana | reverse complement strand
ATGATTTAAACATTATGGCAATTCCAGGATGATGAACGGATGGATCAGGTGTCACTAGTGATATTGACAAATGTCAACAAAGCAAAGGTTAGCCATTCACACAACGCTACAGCAATTCAATTACTCTTTTCGCTGAACATCTAAGTTCATCAGCAAATGTAGAATGATCAATGGAGCGAGCAACTGTCCCTGTAGACACTGGTATATGTCAAAACGGAACTGGGAACAGCCATCATCGCGTTTCGCTAGC
>NW_017069133.1:0-250 GCF_001483705.2 Eufriesea mexicana | reverse complement strand
ACGGGGACCACCGTGCTCGCGAGCAAGTCGAATTTTATTGCCCTCTTGCCGGCTCTTTTCTTTCTCCTTTCCACGCCTTTGTTCACCGTGCTCCATGCCCTCTCGTCCTCAGGGACCACGCCGATTCTCGCGACCTCGTTTCCGCCCTTCTTTGAGTTGTGGACTGCGAGAGGACTCGCATGGTACCGTGGGTTGGCTCTGTCCTAACCGAGGATATATCGTCGAATGTATAATCAATGGGAGATTGGGG
>NW_017069132.1:0-250 GCF_001483705.2 Eufriesea mexicana | reverse complement strand
TGTGGTGACCATACTTTCTTGCATATATAAGGGGGAAAGATTCTACTGGCGTGCTATAACCATCGCAATGCTATAGAATCTGCCTGGAAAATTCAATTTTATTGACATTTTCGTCTAATATCGTTGTCAGCTTGCTTTCCTGCATAGTTGAGGAGGAAATATACTATTGGCGCGCTTTAGCCACTGTGATTCCATAGAATCTGCCTGGAAAATTCGATTTTATTTACATTTTTGACTAATATCGTGGTGA
>NW_017069131.1:0-250 GCF_001483705.2 Eufriesea mexicana | reverse complement strand
ATGCTACGTTTGGATAGGTTGGCTACGAGGGCCTTGACTTTTGTGCTATAAATTGTTTTTCGGTGGATGTTTTTCGGCCTTCTACTGTGCTCTAATATATTCCGCTTGGCTCTGGGGAGTTCAGCAATAATTCTCTCATCACGTTACGTTCAGTTACACTTCGTTTGTGTACGTTAGGTTATATACCACTTTTCTGCCTTGCACTGCAACGCGGTGGATTTCTGCGCTCCACTGTGCTCTGGTATATCCT
>NW_017069130.1:0-250 GCF_001483705.2 Eufriesea mexicana | reverse complement strand
TTCAATTTCATCGGCATTTTCGACTCATATCGTTGTGAGCAGCACTTCTCGCATAAATAAGGAAGAAATATCCTATAGGCTTGCTAAAGCCATTGCTGTGCAATAGAGTCTGACTGCCAAATTCAATTTTATTAGCATTTTCGAATAATGTCGTGGTTAACAAGCTACCTCGCATAGATAATTAGGATAGATATTATTAGCGCGCTTTAGTCATGGAATGCGATAGAATCAGACTGGAAAGTCCAATTTT
>NW_017069129.1:0-250 GCF_001483705.2 Eufriesea mexicana | reverse complement strand
CATCCCCAGAGTAAAGCAGGACATACTAGAGAACAGAACAGGGCTGAAATCCACCCCATAGCATTGTTTAGCACAGAAGTTGGTGCTATCCTAATCAAACTTAGCCCAACCCAAGCTAACCGAACGTAACTTGAGCAAGCATATCGTGCCGAGTCCACCATTGCAGGCCTTCCTAGAGCATAGGAGTAAATATTAGAGCTCTGTACTGAGCAGATGTCCACCTAATAGCTGACTTTGGCACTAAAGACAA
>NW_017069128.1:0-250 GCF_001483705.2 Eufriesea mexicana | reverse complement strand
TAATTATCATAGATTGTGAAGATTTTCCTTTCCAAAGGTTTTCATTAGACTGCCTGCTCTTCGGTTCGAAAGATTCAACACCTCTTGACCAATCATCTCGTCATCAATTGTCATAAGTGTATTAGGCGTAAACAGTCAGAGACGCTACCTGTCATCTGACTATTTTCATCCTTTATTCTAAAAATCGGTTTCAAATATATTGCAGCACTGAAGGAGTTTATGAGTCAATGCGATGTAATTTACTCAATTT
>NW_017069127.1:0-250 GCF_001483705.2 Eufriesea mexicana | reverse complement strand
GGGATAGCTTCTACTTTTGTGTTGTGCGCTGTTATTCGGTGGATTTCTGCGCCCTACTCTGCTGTAGTATGTTCTGCACGTCCATGGGGATGCCAGCAATGTTGGTCTCGACACGTCAGGTGGGGGTTGGTTACGTTTGTGTGTATTACGTTTGAATAGGTTAGGATAGGATAGAGATGACGTGTGTGCTATACACTGCCATTAGGTGGATTTCTGCGTTCTTCGTTGCTCTGCTATACTCTGCTCGAAT
>NW_017069126.1:0-250 GCF_001483705.2 Eufriesea mexicana | reverse complement strand
TAGGTTACGCATCGTTCTGTTAGGGTAGCGCCTTCTTTCGTGTTATAAGCTGTTATTAGGTGCAATTCTTCGCCCTACTGTTCTCTACCGTACTCTGCTCGTATTTGGGTTGTCCAGGAATAGTGGCCGCTGCACTTCACATTGATTTATGTCACGTTTGGTTATTTCAAGGATCGCTAGGTTTGGGAACGATGGCTTGTACTTTTGAGCTATAAGCTGCTGTTCGGTGGATTTCTGCGCTCTTTGTTGC
>NW_017069125.1:0-250 GCF_001483705.2 Eufriesea mexicana | reverse complement strand
CGATCTTATATTCACCGTTGTCATCACTTGACGTTAAGGTGGGGCAATCCTTATCTACTCATTACACCTGATACTTCCATTCGCTACCCTTTGCTTTTCAAGGAGCAGTCCAAACGCTTCCATGCACACCGCACACTCGTTCACCTCGTCAAAGCCGATGCCTCTATTTATTATTTGATAAAGTCCATCGCCATTCGCCCACAATATTATCCAACTCTCTATCCACCGATAACACCCCCGCGGAATGCCG
>NW_017069124.1:0-250 GCF_001483705.2 Eufriesea mexicana | reverse complement strand
TTATCATCAGTTTTTTAGTAGAGAATCATTGAATTTCTACTCTTCTTTAGCCAAAAAATCGTCAAGTGCAAAGGGTTAATGTCAATCGCGTATTTAAATTGGGGTATGTATATGAATTTATAGCGAGTTCTTTAGCTATCGAAATTAAATTTGTAAATAAATTTTGGAGTAATAAAGGTTATAAAGTGTGTCCCAAAATTAATGCAGGATTTGAATTTTGCGTTATTTGAGCGGTAAAGTGTTGGCAGTG
>NW_017069123.1:0-250 GCF_001483705.2 Eufriesea mexicana | reverse complement strand
TATATGAAATTATTGATTTTATGAATATATATATATGTATATATATTTGTACCCGCCGATTTATTAATAAATGAATAATTTAAAGGAATTAAATATGTTTATTGTGCCTATATTTATTTCTTTGTGACTATTTTTTCATATATATTTAATAAAAAAGTTTATATAGATTATTATTGTGACTATATTCAATTATATATTATTAATTTTCTTTTTTATTATTTATTTATAATAAAATAAATATTATTTAATT
>NW_017069122.1:0-250 GCF_001483705.2 Eufriesea mexicana | reverse complement strand
GCGCGCGGACCACGGTCTCTCGAACAGACGTTCCCCCGTCCGCCTGCCCGTGGTACCCTTTCCCAGGTCACAACGGGGGGAAAGGTCGGTCCCCTATGTCGTAAGTACAGGGTCGCTCGAGAAGGCGGAGGGCTTACGCGTTAACCCATGCGGCTCGGCGCCTGGCGCCAAGCAGCGCCGCGCTCGCAGCCTCCCACGCGTTACGCGCGTGGAGCAGGCGCTTCGCACGGGGGCTCCCTCCGCGGCCACC
>NW_017069121.1:0-250 GCF_001483705.2 Eufriesea mexicana | reverse complement strand
TACATTGCTCTACTACACTCTGCTCGACTCTGGAGCGGCCATTAATAGTGGCCACTGCACGTTAGGTTCAGATACGCTACGTTCGTTTAGGCTAGATTAGGTTTGGTCATGTTGGGAATGCTTTGACTTTTCTGCTACAGACTGCCATTCTATGGACTTCTGCGCTCTACTCTCCTCTAATATGGCTTGCTTGGCCATGGGAGGCCAGCATTAGAGGCCTAGGCGCGTTAGGTTCGATTATGCTGCGCTT
>NW_017069120.1:0-250 GCF_001483705.2 Eufriesea mexicana | reverse complement strand
ACCGTTATTGCCGGCATACCCATGACCAAGCTGAAAATACCAGAGCACAGTAGGGCACAGAAAACCGCCTAATAGCGGTCTATAGCAGTAAAGTCAAAGCTACCCTCTCCTAACGTACCCAACTGTAACATATACGGTCGTAACATAACTCAGCCTCACGTTCCGCGGCCACGATTGCTGGTCTACTCAGAGCCAAGCAGAAAACATTAGTGGAGAGTAGAACGCAGATAACCGTCGAACAGCAGTGTGT
>NW_017069119.1:0-250 GCF_001483705.2 Eufriesea mexicana | reverse complement strand
CTATGTTTGGTTAGGTAAGGTTTATTTAGGTTAGGTTATGTTAGCTAAGCCTTTTGTCATATTTGCTGCTGTTCCGTGAATTTCTGCGCTCTACTGTACTCTGATATGCACTGTTTGGACATTTGGAGGGAAGCAAGGGTGGTCTAGGCACACTACTTTGTGCTATGCTACGTTCGGTGACGTTACAGTTGGTGAGGCCAGGAAAGATTAGCTTTAACTTTTGTGCTGTACAATGCTATTCAGTCGATTT
>NW_017069118.1:0-250 GCF_001483705.2 Eufriesea mexicana | reverse complement strand
GTCTTTCTTGCGCGGAGGCCATCTCCGCTGTAAGAGGAAAGAGAAATCTCGCCGACCTCGGGACCTAGGACTTGCACACCCGTCGGGCCGCTTTCGGAGATCGATGGACCCGAGGGCGCACATCGTGCCGCCGCTTTCGCCGGGAGAATGAGTGAAGTCTTGGGGGGATCCGGCGTGCGGATTACGTTTCCCACCAAATAAGCTGAGCTGAGGGTGACAGGGCTCGACGACTCTGTCACTCCCCGCGATA
>NW_017069117.1:0-250 GCF_001483705.2 Eufriesea mexicana | reverse complement strand
TTATTGACATTTTCGACTAATACCATGGTGAGCTTACTTTATTGTAAAAATAAGGAGGGTAGACTCTACTGGCGTGCTATAGCCGCCGCAATGGTATAGAATCTGGCTCGCAAGTTCAATTATATTGACATTTTCGACTAATATCGTGGTGATTTATCTTGCTTGCACAAATAAGGAGGAAAGATGCTTTTCGCGAGCTGTAGCCATTGCAGTGATCCTGAATGTGGTTGGAAAATACAAATTTATTGAC
>NW_017069116.1:0-250 GCF_001483705.2 Eufriesea mexicana | reverse complement strand
GCATTACAATGCTACAGAATCTTGCTGGAAAATACAATTTTGTTGAAATTTTCAACTAATATCTGGGTGAGCTAACTTCCTTGCATAGGTAAGGAGCAAAGATGCTTTTTGAGTGCTATATCCATTGCAATGAGATAGATTGTGGATGGAAAGTACAATTTTATGACATTTTCGACTACTATCGTGATGAGCAAACTCTCTTACATAAATAAGGAGGAATGATTCTATTGGCGTGCTATAGCCTTTGCAA
>NW_017069115.1:0-250 GCF_001483705.2 Eufriesea mexicana | reverse complement strand
TTTTTCCTCTTTCCAATTTTAGTTTGATCCTTTTACCGCGATTGTATGCTTACATTCTTTAACATGTGGACATCTTATATATGATGTTGGGTGACCGAAGTTTTTACAAATCACACATTATGACTAGACCTTACCTCCATCTGCGTCTTTAGCGAAAGAGGGTAGTTTACACTCACCTGGATTGTGTCGGACATTGCATTTGACGCACCTGTACCCCAGATTGCAGTTAGCTGTAACGTGGCCAATTCGT
>NW_017069114.1:0-250 GCF_001483705.2 Eufriesea mexicana | reverse complement strand
TATTCACTCATTTTCGCTTGATTTCTACCCTCTACATTGCTCTACTATACTCTGCTCTGCTCTGGGGAGACCAGTAAGAGTGGTATCGGATCTTTAGCTTCAGCTGTGCTACATTTGGTTATTTGACGTCTGTATAAGCTTGGTTAGGGTATCTTGGACCTTTGTGCTATATACTGCTATTCGTTGTACTTCTGCGCTACACTGTGCTCCTATATGCTCTGCTTTGCTCTGTTGAGGCCAGAAACAGAGG
>NW_017069113.1:0-250 GCF_001483705.2 Eufriesea mexicana | reverse complement strand
ATAGAATCTGGCTGGAAAATTCAACTTTATTGACATTTTCGACTAATATCGCGGTGAGCTAACCTTCGTGCATAAATAAGGAGGAAAGATTCTATTGGCGTACTATAGCCATTACAATGCTATAGAAGCTGCCTGGATAATTCAATTTTATTGACATTTTCGACTAATAATATCGTGGTGAGCTAGTTTTCTTTCATAAATAAGGAGGGAAGATCCTATTGGCGTGCTATAGCCATTGCAACGCTATAGA
>NW_017069112.1:0-250 GCF_001483705.2 Eufriesea mexicana | reverse complement strand
CTAGAATTACTATGTGACCTGCATAATCATTGCGCAGGTTAATAGAACGGTTACAGTGCTTCGCTGATGGATGTACTAACTCCCGTACCGTCAACTATAAATATATTTAACCATAAGTGAACTATACACTGATTATTCTAGAGTTGCCGTTAAGCATACGCTATAAGTGAACCAATAAGTCCAAAGACTAAAGTACTGCGATGATGACTCTACTCAGTACTGTTTCTTCAGCAGTTACTGTCCCGAGAGA
>NW_017069111.1:0-250 GCF_001483705.2 Eufriesea mexicana | reverse complement strand
GGCGCAGATATCCACCGACTAGCAGCATGCGGCACAAAAGTCAAAGTTCTACTATCCTAACCTGGCCAAACATAACTTAAGCGAACGTAGCTAAAATCAACCAAACGTGCCGAGACCACTACTAGTGCCCCCCCCATGCCCCCATTAGAGCGCAGAAGTCAACCACATTGCAGTGCACAGCACAAAGGTTAAATTTGTCCGAACATTACCTTACCCAACCTAACCAGGCTGATCGTAGCATAGCTCAACA
>NW_017069110.1:0-250 GCF_001483705.2 Eufriesea mexicana | reverse complement strand
ATGATTCGGTTAGCGTGCTATAGGCATTGCAATGCTACAGAATCCTGCTGGAAAATGCAACTTCACTGACATTTTTACTGATAACGTGGTGAGCTAACTTCCTTCCATAGGTAAGGAGGAAATATCCTCTTGGCGTGCTATAGCCTTTGCAATTCAGTAGAATATGGCTTGAAAGTCCAACTTTGTCGCCATATTCGACTAATATCGTGGTGAGCTATCTTCCTCGCGTAAATAAGCATGGAAGATCCTC
>NW_017069109.1:0-250 GCF_001483705.2 Eufriesea mexicana | reverse complement strand
GGATGGACGGATGTATGGATCGATCGATGTATGAATGGGTGGATGTATGGATGTATGGATGTACGGCAGGATGGTTGTACGGATGGATGGATGGAGGGATGGATGGCTGTGTCGATAG
Organism: Eufriesea mexicana; assembly: GCF_001483705.2. Lineage (NCBI taxonomy): Eukaryota > Metazoa > Arthropoda > Insecta > Hymenoptera > Apidae > Eufriesea > Eufriesea mexicana. The sequence continues at coordinate 132 of NW_017069109.1, read as the reverse complement.
ATGGATGTACGGATGGACAGTCGTGTGGATGGTCTGATCTACGGATGTATGTATGCATGGATGTATATGTGTATGGATGTATGGATGAGTGGATGTTTGGTTAGATGGATTTATGGATGGGTGGATGGATGG
>NW_017069108.1:0-250 GCF_001483705.2 Eufriesea mexicana | reverse complement strand
AACTGATTAATGAAAGTAATCAAACGTTGCAGATGTACGTTTAAATTACTATTTTTCTAGGTATGTTAATTGCTAGGTTAATTGGCAAACGCGCAGGTATCTCTCCTGTGTTCAATGAAAATCTTCGAATTAATTCGTCTACTATCGGTCATGTACCACTCTATCACCCACCCAAAATTTAACTTATGACAGTGACAAAATTGTAAGGATGTAAAATAAATATTACTGAGTAAACTCACGTTCGAAGATT
>NW_017069107.1:0-250 GCF_001483705.2 Eufriesea mexicana | reverse complement strand
TGGTTATATTAAGATTGCTATGTTGCGAAGTGATAGCGTCGGCTTTAGCGCCGTACACTGCTATTCGGTGAGTTTCAGCAATCTACATTGCTCTATTATGTTCAGCTTTACGGTGAGATGGCCAGCAATAATGTTGGCGGCACGTTGTGCTGAGGCAGGCTGCGTTTGGCTAGGTTAGGTTGGGATATTTTTGGTTTGGTTATTTCCAATTTTCGTGCTATGCACTGCAATTCGGTGGGTTTTTACGCTC
>NW_017069106.1:0-250 GCF_001483705.2 Eufriesea mexicana | reverse complement strand
AACGCCTTCAATCCAATGGCTAGCACAGCAATCTACTTGCCAGAGAATAGGTCTATTCAAAATATATAGCCTGTTATAGCTTGGTGAATAAATCGCCTAACGCCTTCAATCCAATGGCTAGTACAGCTATCTACTTGCCAGAGAGTAGGCCTATTCAAAATCTATAGTCTGTTATATCTTGGTGAGAAGATCGCCTACCGCTTTCAATCCAATGGCAAGTACAGACATCTACTTGCCAGAAAATAGGTCT
>NW_017069105.1:0-250 GCF_001483705.2 Eufriesea mexicana | reverse complement strand
CGGAGGATTTCTGCGCTGTTCATTGCTCTACTCTACTCTGCTCGACTCTGGGGGGTGGGGGGCAGAAATATCGGCCGTGGCACGAAAAGTTGAATCATGTTACGTTCGGTGAGGTTGGGTTAGGTTACGCTTGGTAAGGATCGCTTTGTCTTTAGTGCTATACACCTTTATTCGGTGGATTCCAGTACTCTATTGTGCTCTACTCTAATCTGCTCTGTCCTGTGGTGGCCAGGAATGGTGGACGCGGCAC
>NW_017069104.1:0-250 GCF_001483705.2 Eufriesea mexicana | reverse complement strand
GGCGCATTATGTTGACTTGTGTTACGCTTGGTTATGCTTCTGTTGGTTATGTTAGGATAGGATTGCTTTGACATTAGTGCTATAGTCTGCCATTCCCTTGAATCGTGCTCCATACAGTGCTCTAATGCTTTCAGCTTGGCTGTGGGACGGCCAGCAAGTGTGGCCTTGGCACGTTATGATAGGTCAAGCTACTTTCGGTTATGCTGGGTTCGGTTATGTTTAGTTAGGATGGCTTTAACTTTTGTGCTGT
>NW_017069103.1:0-250 GCF_001483705.2 Eufriesea mexicana | reverse complement strand
CATCCACACTTCCACCCAACCATACAGCCATCCATCCATACATACATCAATACATACATCCATGCTTCCATACATCCATCCATCCATACAACCATTCATACATACATACATCCATCCGCACATCAATCCACAAACCCATCCATCCATCTATCCACACAACCATACATACATCAATACATACACCCGCACAGACACCCATACATTCAAACATACATACATCCACACATACATCCTTACATACATCTATATA
>NW_017069102.1:0-250 GCF_001483705.2 Eufriesea mexicana | reverse complement strand
CATACAGCCATACATACATCCATACATATATCGATACATACATCCATACATACATCCATCCATCCATCCATCCACTCATACATCCACCCGTCCATACAACCATACAGCCATACATGCATCCTTCCATACATCCGTATATACATCCATACATACATCAACCCACACACCCATCCACACATACTTTCATCCATCCATACATCCATACATTTATAGATCCATACATCCATACATCCGTACACCCATACGTTCG
>NW_017069101.1:0-250 GCF_001483705.2 Eufriesea mexicana | reverse complement strand
TTAGGCTATGTTTTGCTATGTTGTGTTGATTTGGGTTGGCTTTCGGTAGCTATAGCTTTTCTGGTATACCCTGCGATCCCATGGATTTCTGAGTTCTAGTCTCCACTAACGTGTTATTTTTCGCACTGGGGCGGCCAGTAATAGTGATCTCGGCACGTTATGTTGAGCTACGCTACGTTCGGTTGTATTACGCCTTGTGATGTTAGGATAGGATAGTTCGTTCTTTTGTGCTATACACTGTTATCCGCGG
>NW_017069100.1:0-250 GCF_001483705.2 Eufriesea mexicana | reverse complement strand
CTATAGCTTTGCAATGCCCATAGCTCGCCAATAGATTCTTTCCTCCTTAAATATGCAAGAAAGCTAGTTCACAACGATATTATTCGTAAATGTCAATAAATTTGAATTTTCCAAACACATTCTATATCAATGCAATGGCTACAGCCCGCCACTAGAATCTACCCCCTTATTTACGCAGTAAAGTTATCTCATGGTGACATTAGTCGAAAATGTCAATAAAATTGAATTTTCCAGGAAGATACTATAGCGT
>NW_017069099.1:0-250 GCF_001483705.2 Eufriesea mexicana | reverse complement strand
GTCAGGTGGTGTTAGGATACGCTTGGCTATGGCATGTTTGGCTTTGCTAGGCCAGGACAGCTTTGACTTTTGTTCTATGCACAGCTATTCGGAGGATTTCTGCGCTCTTTTCTAATCTAATATGCTCTGCTTTGCTCTGGAGAGGACAGGAACTGTGGCCGCAACGCGTTACATGCGGTTACGTTCGGTTTGGTTAGGTTACGTTTGTTCGTGTTAGGACAGGGTATCTTTGACTCTTGTGCAGCACACT
>NW_017069098.1:0-250 GCF_001483705.2 Eufriesea mexicana | reverse complement strand
AGGGCCAAGCTGGACATACCCGGATGCAGTAGAGCGCAGAAATCCACCGAACAGCGGCGTACAGCGCAAAAGATATTTCCATCATGACCAAACGTTGCCTAACCCAACCTAACCGAACGTCACCCGACCTAACGTAACTTGTCGAGACCACTGTTTCTGGCCTTTCCAGAGATAAGCAGAAAACGTTAAAGCACAGTAGGGGGCAGAAATCTGCCTCATAGCGGACTATAGCGCCAAAGACACAGCCAAC
>NW_017069097.1:0-250 GCF_001483705.2 Eufriesea mexicana | reverse complement strand
AACGTACCGACAGCACCATCTCTGGCTTCCCCAAAGCAAAGCAGAACATACTAGAGCAAAGAAGATCGCAGAAAACGACGGAATGTCAGTGTCTAGAACAATTGTCAAAGCTAACCGGAACACACTTAACCTAACCTAGGCAAACCGAAAGTAACCTGACTCGACCTGGCTTGACACGACCACTATACCCCGCAGCCCCAGAGACAAGCAGAATGTGATAGAGCGCAGTAGGGCGCAGAAGTCCATACAG
>NW_017069096.1:0-250 GCF_001483705.2 Eufriesea mexicana | reverse complement strand
ATAGATTTATTATACACTTTCGTATTTATAGATACATTCACGGACTCGCGAGCTCGAACCGGGTCGAGTCAATGCGATAAAAATAAATTCCCATGGACACTGATGCTCCAAGATCCTCTTAAAATTCACCATTAGGTTGCATGCTTGACAAAATACCGAGTAATTATCCACTACAAACTCGAGTCCCACAATGGCAAGTTGAAAATTCTTAAAACTGTCTGAAATTCCATCGACCCTCGAACCAAGCTCC
>NW_017069095.1:0-250 GCF_001483705.2 Eufriesea mexicana | reverse complement strand
TGGGTTACGTTTGGTCAGGGTATCTTTGGCTTTCGTGCTTTAAACTGCAGTGTGGTCGATTTCCAAGATCCACTGTGCTTTAGTGTGCACGGCTAGGCTTTGGGGATGCCGGAAATGCTGGTCGCGGCACGTTAGGTTGAGATATGTTACTTTCGGTTAGGTCAGGTTAGTTCATGTTAGGTTAGTTTATCTTTGACTTTTGTGCTTTACACTTCAATGCGGCGGACTTCTGCTCTCTACAGCGCTCTAG
>NW_017069094.1:0-250 GCF_001483705.2 Eufriesea mexicana | reverse complement strand
TCCCATGTCAAGCAGAACAGACTAGAGCACAGTAGACCGCAGAAAGCCGACTCACTGATGCGTGAAGCACAAATGGCAAAGATACCCTATCCCAACGGACCGAGTCTAACCTAACCAAACTTAGCCGAAATCAAACTAACGATCCGGGAACACTATTGCTGGCCTCCCCAGGGTCGGTCGGAGTGTTGTCGAGCAGAGTAGAGCGCAGGAATCCACCGAATAACAGTCTATGCCATGAAAGTCAGACAAG
>NW_017069093.1:0-250 GCF_001483705.2 Eufriesea mexicana | reverse complement strand
TGCTTAGGTTTTGTCAAGTTTGGTCAAGGTATGTTTGACTTTTGTGCGGTACACAGCAATGCGGTGGAATTCTGCGCTCTGATGTGCTCTTGTATATTCTGCTTGGCTTTGTGAAGCCAGCAATAGTGGTCTCGGCACGTAAGGTTGGGCTATGCTAAGTTCGGTTATGTTACGTTTTGTGTTGTTTGGATTGGATAGCTTGGAATTTTGTGCTGTATACTGCTATCCGCGGATTTCTGCGCTCCCCAGT
>NW_017069092.1:0-250 GCF_001483705.2 Eufriesea mexicana | reverse complement strand
GGAAAATAAAATTTTATTGACATTTTCGTCAAATATTTGGGTGAGATAGCTTTCTTGTATATATAAGGAGGAAGAACTCTACTGGCGTGCTATAGCCTTAGCAATGCTATAGAATCCTGCTAAAAAATAAAATTTTATTAACATTTTTTTCCAATTTCGTGGTGAGATTACTTTCTAGCGTAAATAAGAATGGAACATTCTATTTTCATGCTATAGCCATCGCAATGCTATAGAATCTAACTGGAAAATT
>NW_017069091.1:0-250 GCF_001483705.2 Eufriesea mexicana | reverse complement strand
GCGCGAGCTAACATCTACAACGCGCGTGCATGAACATTTAAAGCCAATTTTCTGGAAAACGAAGCTACAAATAAAAAAATTTTGTTCTACATTTTCGATTTATTTTTTTACGTAGAATTGTACTTCTCATTTTTGTACCGTAAATTGCATCATACTTTTATCTAAAACTTTAAAATCTTCGAAAAAGACGCTTTGATGATTAATATTGCAAATCAAGTATGCAAATTGGGGAAGTTAAGTATCTTTACGT
>NW_017069090.1:0-250 GCF_001483705.2 Eufriesea mexicana | reverse complement strand
GTGTTAGATTCGGTTATGTTAGGTTAGGCTAAGTTTGGGTATGTTGGGTTTTGTTATGTTAGGCTCGCTAAAGCGTGGGTAGGTTTGGTTAGGGCAGCTTTTGAAACGTTATGTTAGGTTAGGTTAGGTTAGGTTATGTCAGAGCAGGTCAGGCCAGGTCAGGTCAGTTCAGGTCAAGTCAGGTCAAGTCCGGCCAGGTCAGTTCAGGTCATGTCGGGTCATGTCATGACGGGTCAGCTCCGTTCAGGTC
>NW_017069089.1:0-250 GCF_001483705.2 Eufriesea mexicana | reverse complement strand
GGGGGGGGGGGCAGCATTTTGTGTCGGCGTCTCGTTAGTCTGAGTTAGGTTACGCTCGGTTATGTTAAGATTGGTTACGTTGGCAGAGGATAGCTTTGACCTTAGTGCTGTAGTCTGCTACTAGGTGGATTTCTGCGTCCTATAGAGTTCTAGTCTTTTCACCATGTGTCTGGTAATGCCAGAAATAGTAGTCTCGGCACGGTATGTTGAGTTAGGTTACGTTCGGGTAGGTTGGGCATGGCAACGTATG
>NW_017069088.1:0-250 GCF_001483705.2 Eufriesea mexicana | reverse complement strand
TCGATTTCTGGGCTCTACTGTGCTCTAGTCTGATCCACTTTTCTCTGAGGAGGCCACAACTGTTGTCTCGACACGTAAGGTTGTGTTACGTTACGGTTGGATATGTTTCGTTGGGTTAGGATAGGATAGTATAGCATTGACCTTTGCGACGTGCAATGCAATTCGGAGGATTTCGGCGCTCGACATGGCTTTTCTATTCTCTGCTTGACTCTGGGGAGTCCAGCAATGGTGTCCGCGGCACGATAGGTTG
>NW_017069087.1:0-250 GCF_001483705.2 Eufriesea mexicana | reverse complement strand
GGAGGGTTTCTACGCTCTACAATGCTCGACTGCTCCCTGCTCGACGCTGGGAAAGCAAGTAATTGTGTTCTCGTCATATTAGGTTGAGATAGGCTACGTTTGGTTTGTCTGTGGTAGCTGGGGTTAGGTATGGATTGCTGTGACCTTTTGCCACGCACTGCAATGCGGCGGATTACTGCGCTCGACGGTTCCATAGTATATTCTGATTGTCTCTGTGGAGGGCAGCAGTGTTGGTCTCGGCACGTTAGTT
>NW_017069086.1:0-250 GCF_001483705.2 Eufriesea mexicana | reverse complement strand
TCGGTTGATTTCGGCGCTCGACTATGACCTGATTTGATCAGCTTGGCTCTAGGAAGGACAGCAATAAATCTCTCGGCGCGTCATGCCGTGCTAGGCAACGTTTGCTTGGGTTAGGTTAGGAGAGGTTAGGTCTGGATATCTTTGACGTTTGTGCTACACATAGCTTCTCGGTGTATTTCTACTCTCCATAATGCTCTCCTACTCTCCTCGACTACGGGAGGACCAGAAATAGAGGCCCCGGCGCGTTATG
>NW_017069085.1:0-250 GCF_001483705.2 Eufriesea mexicana | reverse complement strand
AGTAACCCTGCCGGAATCTGAACTGGCTGACGCTGAGATCGAAACACACGTCCGTTATATGCTTTCTGAGACGGGCACATAGAACGCGCTCGAACAGCTTGCCCGCCTCGTCGAGCACGCATATCGGACGGTATGCCTTCGGAGAGTCCGGCGGCTGCCCTGGTTTCGGGATCAGCACAGCCCTCGCTCTCTCCCAACATGCCGGGGAGCGATCGGTCCTGAGGCAGCTGTCGAACAGCCATCGCACACG
>NW_017069084.1:0-250 GCF_001483705.2 Eufriesea mexicana | reverse complement strand
GAATGTTTCGTCGTTGGTTTGTTTATGTCTCATCTTTGGGTTGCTTGTATTCCATCTTTGGGTTGTTCATCTCTCATTTTTAGATTGTTAATAATTTTCTTTTTCAGGTCTAATCTATTTTTCTTCCAGCTTTTAATTATTTTTCTTCTTTCCAGATTTTAAATATTCTTCTTTTTCAACATTTTGTTTTCTCGTTTCTATTCATTTTCATTCGAACATTCGAATATTTCGTATAATATTCGAATGTTTC
>NW_017069083.1:0-250 GCF_001483705.2 Eufriesea mexicana | reverse complement strand
ATTTATATGTAATATAATATACCATATAACATACGTAATAATAATTTTTATATTTTACATTTATGTATATATGTATATGTACATATCCACTTTAGTATTATAAATACTAACACTAATAACATAAACAGTATTATAAAAATAATATACTATATAACATACATCACAATAATTTTTATATTTTACATTTGTATATATATGTATATGTACATGTACACTTTAGTATTATAAATACTAATACTAATAATATAAA
>NW_017069082.1:0-250 GCF_001483705.2 Eufriesea mexicana | reverse complement strand
TAACCGAACCTAACCCTAACCACCAGAACGTAAACGAACATAGCGTAACTCAACCTAACGCGCCGAGACCGATATCGCTGCCCTCCTCAGAGCCATGCGGGACACACTAGATCAAAGTACAACGCAGAAATCAACCGAATAGCAATGCGGAGTACAATATTTGGAGCTATCCTAACCAAACATTGTCTAATCCATTCCAACTGAACGAATGCTGTTATATCGTAACGTGTCGAGACTACTATTGCTGGCC
>NW_017069081.1:0-250 GCF_001483705.2 Eufriesea mexicana | reverse complement strand
GGATGGATGGATGCTGGGATGGATGGATGGGTGGCTGGGTGGATGGATGCATGGGTGGATGGATGGGTGGGTGGATGGATTCATGTATGCATGAATGGATGTATGTATAGTTGTATGGATGTGCGTATGGATGTATGTATGTATGTTTGTATGGATGTACGTATGTATGTATGTATGTGTGTATGTATGGATGTATGTATGGGAGTATGGATGTATGTATGGATGTATGAATGGATGTATGTGTGGATGC
>NW_017069080.1:0-250 GCF_001483705.2 Eufriesea mexicana | reverse complement strand
GTGAGCTAATTTTGCAGCATAAATAAGGAGGAAAAATCCTATTGGCAAGCCATAGCCATTGCAGTGCTATCGAATTTGACAGGAAAATTCAATTTTATTGAAATTTTCAACTAATACCGGGGTGAGTTAATTTTGTTGCATAAATAAGGGGGAAAGATTCTATGGGCATACTATAGCCATTGCGAAGCAATAGAAACAGAATGGAAAAAACAATTTTATTGACATTTTCGACTGATACCGTGGTGAGGTA
>NW_017069079.1:0-250 GCF_001483705.2 Eufriesea mexicana | reverse complement strand
GGTGGACCGTTAACTTTTCTGCATAAATGAGGTCGAAATATTCTATTGATTTGCTATAGCCATTGCATTGCTACAGAATCCGTCTGGAAAGTTCAATTTTATTGACATTTTCGACTAATATCTTGGAGGGAGAGCTTCTCTGCATAAATAAGCAGGTAAGATTCCATTGGATTGATGTAGCCATTGCATTGCAAGAGAATCTGACTGAAAAGTTCAATTTTATTGACATTTTCTACTAATGTCGTGATGA
>NW_017069078.1:0-250 GCF_001483705.2 Eufriesea mexicana | reverse complement strand
TTCATCCATCCTTCAATGCATCCATCCATCTATCTGTCCGTCCATCCAATCATCTGTCCAGCCACACACCCATTCATCCACCCACACATCCATACAACCATACATCCATACATCCACACATCCACACATCCATAAATCCTATCAACCGTACTTCCATCCATCGATGCATCGATCACACCCATACATCCATGCATATATATACATACATCCACAAATTCGTAAATAAGACGATCCATACCTCAATCCATCC
>NW_017069077.1:0-250 GCF_001483705.2 Eufriesea mexicana | reverse complement strand
ATGACTGATCCATTATCCCTCGAGACTCTAGCAATTGACAACGCAGTACTGAGTAGAGCCATCGCCACAGTAATGTGACGGTTGGGCTACCTTGTCCCCTCACGGAGTCAGTTACAAAGCACTTCTGGAATTATCAATGTATACTTCGGTTGTTGCTTGAGATATTTCCAATGGGTAGAGCTGTACCATGTGCTCCCTCCAGCAGAACGCTGCAGTCGCTGTAAGAATTTGTTGAGTGTTGAGTTAGATA
>NW_017069076.1:0-250 GCF_001483705.2 Eufriesea mexicana | reverse complement strand
ATTACAGGTTACAGGTTCTGACTAGTCCTATTCTCTGGAAACTAGGTGGCTGTACTTGCCATTCGATTGAAGGCGATAGGCCATCTATTCACCAGGCAATAACAGATTATAGATTTTCAATATAACTATTGTCTGGCAAGTAAATGGCTCTGCGTGCCATAGGATTGAAGGTGTTGGGCGAACTATGCACCAAGATATAACAGAATATCGATTTTGTATAGATATATCATCTGGCAAGTGGATGGCTGTA
>NW_017069075.1:0-250 GCF_001483705.2 Eufriesea mexicana | reverse complement strand
TTCAATTTTATCGACATTTTCGACTAATATCGTGGTGAGCTAACTTTCTTGCGTAAATGAGGATGAAAGATCCTATTGGCGTGCTATTACCATTGCAACGCTATAGAAGCTTCCTGGAAAATTCATTTTTATTGACATTTTCGACTAGTATCGAGGTGAGCTATCTTCCTTGCTTAAATAAGGAGTGAAGATGCTTTTTGAGTGCTATAGCCATTGCAATGATACAGTTTGCGGCTGGAAAATACAATTT
>NW_017069074.1:0-250 GCF_001483705.2 Eufriesea mexicana | reverse complement strand
GGCTGTAGATTTTGGATAGACCTATTCTCTGGCAAGTAGATGGCTGTACTTGTCATTGGATTGTAGGCATTAGGCGGTCTATTCTCCAAGCTGCATCAGGTTATAGATTTTGAATAGAACTATTCTCTGGTGAGTAGATGGTAGTACTTGCCATTGGATTAAAGGCGTTTGGCGAACTATTCAACAGGGTATAACAGGTTAAAGATTTTGAATAGACCAATTCTGTGGCTAGTAGATGGCTGTACTCACC
>NW_017069073.1:0-250 GCF_001483705.2 Eufriesea mexicana | reverse complement strand
CTTGCATATATAAGGAGGAAAGATGCAATTCACGTGCTATAGCCGTCGCAATGCTATTGAGTCCGGCTGGAAAGTTCAATTTTATTGACATTTTCGACTAATATTGTGGAGAGTTATCTTCCTTGCATATGTAAGGGGTAAAGGTATTATTGGCGTGCTATAGCCTTTGCAATGCTATAGAAAATAGCTGGAAAATTCAATTTAATTCACATTTTCGGCTAACATCGTTGTGAGCTGACTTCCTTGCATA
>NW_017069072.1:0-250 GCF_001483705.2 Eufriesea mexicana | reverse complement strand
TCTTCCATTATACAAATATCCGTGATGCATTTATATTGCGTATTTTTACTACTTTTTGAACATGTAAATATATACATGACAAAAAGATGAGGTCATTTAATGGTTATCGATTAAGGATAGTCATGCTATAAAAACATACTACGTATTATCAAATAAATAATAAATAACTAAAAAACGTTATAATGGACAGAAACCTGGTATCATTTAAATTCTCGGACTCGCTAATTAGATTTTAACTTTCAAAGGTTAA
>NW_017069071.1:0-250 GCF_001483705.2 Eufriesea mexicana | reverse complement strand
TGTCTGGTAAATTATATTCTATTGTCATTTTCGACTAATGTCGTGGTGAGATATCTTTCTTGCATAAATTCGGAGGAAAGATTCTATTGGCGTGCAATAGCCATTACAATGCTATGGAATATGCCTGGAAAATTCAATTTTATCCACATTTTCGACCAATGTCGTGTTGAGTTTATTTTCTAGCATGAATAATGAGGAAAAATAACTTTGGCGTGCTATATCCATTGCAGTGCAATAGAATGTTGTCGGA
>NW_017069070.1:0-250 GCF_001483705.2 Eufriesea mexicana | reverse complement strand
ATAGGATCTTACCTCCTTATTTATGCAGAAAATCATGCTCACCACGATATTAGTAAAAAATGTGAATACCATTGGACTTTAAAGTCTGAATCTATGGCAATGCATTGGCTATAGCAATCCTATAGGATATTTCCTCCTTATTCAAGTAGAAAAGCATCCTCAACACGATATTAGTCGAAAATGTCAGTAGAATTGCACTTTTCGGTCAGATTCTATTGAAATGCAAGGGTTATAGCAAACCAATAGTTTC
>NW_017069069.1:0-250 GCF_001483705.2 Eufriesea mexicana | reverse complement strand
TAGTTTGCTAGTTAGATATTTTGGCTAGTCATAAAGAGGAACTGATATAATTTTGATAGAATGCGGACTTCTGTTTTTTTGTGGTAAAATTAAATAGTAAAGTATACTCTACATCCTAGCGATGTGAGTGCGATCCCTTCCCCTGCGTTTTGTCTTTTGTCTCCTGTTTTCAGGAGACGTCCTGTGCTCTGCATGGCCCTAAACAGGCCAATTATAACCGTTCGCCCATTCAATAAAGATCTATACAGTC
>NW_017069068.1:0-250 GCF_001483705.2 Eufriesea mexicana | reverse complement strand
TGAACTGAAATGACCTGACCTGACCAGAAGAGACCTGACCTAACATGGCCGGACTGAAATGGCATCACCTGCCACGACATTGCCTGGCCTGACTTGGCCGTGCCAGACCTGGCCTGATCTGACATGACCTGACCTGACCTGATCTAACTTGACCTGACCTTGCCTGAGCTGGCCTGACCTGAACTGCCTTGAACTTACATTATGTGACCTGACCTGACCTGCCATCTCCTGACCTGAACTGAACTGACCT
>NW_017069067.1:0-250 GCF_001483705.2 Eufriesea mexicana | reverse complement strand
GTATGTTTGGATGTATGAATGTATGGCCGTATTTGCGTTACGGATGTACGGATGCATGTATGCCTGGATGTATGGAAGTAAGAATATATGGATGTACGGAGGCATGATTGTATGGATGTACGTATAGATGGAAGAGTGCATGGGTGGACGAATTTATGGATTTATGGATGGATGGATGTATGGATGTATGTATGTGTGGATGGCAGGGTATGTGGATGGATGGATGTATTGATGGACAGGTGTATGAATG
>NW_017069066.1:0-250 GCF_001483705.2 Eufriesea mexicana | reverse complement strand
GTGTGGCGCGGAGGGCCACCGTGGCGGTGGGTGCAGTGCGTCTCCAACCAAGTGCCCGGTTCGTGCCGGGCTCGGCCGCTCCTCCAACCACCGTTTGGGCAGCAATGCGTGCTGCCTACCAAAGCCGTAATGCGCGGCTCGCCTGGCGTCTGCAGGCGCCGCGTCAGCCTCGGCGCACGCGTGCACCAATTCGAAAGCCGCGCCCGCGAATCCCGTCTCCGCAACCGCTACCGCGAAGGGCCCACAGCCG
>NW_017069065.1:0-250 GCF_001483705.2 Eufriesea mexicana | reverse complement strand
GAATTTTGAAAAATCGAGGTTCGCTGTTCGATCTGGTGCAGTCTTTTGTTTCTTTCTTTCTCCCTTTATTATTTTTTGATGGTGTCCAATTGTAGTACCCATAGAGGTGAGATTTCCCACATTTTTTAACGCTTGGCTGCAGAGAAATTTCGAAAAATCGAGGTTCGCTGTTTCATGTGGTGCACTCATTTGTCCCTTTCTTCCTTTTTTTCTTTTTTCTCTTTTCTTTTGTTATTTTTCGATGGTGTCC
>NW_017069064.1:0-250 GCF_001483705.2 Eufriesea mexicana | reverse complement strand
ATTGTTGTATGGACTTATGAATGTATGGAGGTATGGATGGATGGATTTATGGATGTACGGATCAATGAATGCATGGACGTCTGGTTGGGCGAACGTACGGTTGGTTGGATGAGTGGATGTATGGATGTATGGATGTATGGATGTGTGGATGTTTGGATGTGTTTCTGTCCGAATGTATGTATTTACAGATGTGTTGGTGTATGGATGTATATATGTATGGATTTTTGAATGGATGGATGTATGTATTGAT
>NW_017069063.1:0-250 GCF_001483705.2 Eufriesea mexicana | reverse complement strand
CGATCTACGTTGCTCAAATATCGTGCCACGACCGCTGTTTCAAGTCTCCCTGCAAGCGAGCATTGTATAGTTGATCTATGTGAGGTGAAGAAATACACCGGATATCAGTGTATAGCACATTAGTTAAAGCCATCCATTCCTAACCGAACAAATCGCGACATAGCCAAACGTAACATAACTCAAAATTACGTCCCGCGACCACTATTGCTGGCCTACCCTGATTCGGACATAGTATAGTAGCGTACAGAGG
>NW_017069062.1:0-250 GCF_001483705.2 Eufriesea mexicana | reverse complement strand
ATAATATAATTTTTACCCATAGTTCAGTCACACATATATTTAGTAGACGAGATTAATTCTGTTACCAGACTAAATATATTTTCCCAACAGTGTCCCATTTAAGTTAACACAATGAAAAACCTCCTAGATAGATGATTTAAAGAAAATAATCTATCTTTTACTATTTAGAATTACAAAATGTAAAAATACTAAATACTAAAAGATAAACTAAAATTCTAGAAAGCAGCTTATTTTGTTTAAATCAATTGTT
>NW_017069061.1:0-250 GCF_001483705.2 Eufriesea mexicana | reverse complement strand
AAGTAGATGGCTGTACTTGCCATTGGATTGAAGGCGTTAAGCGATCTACTCACCATGCTATAAGAGTTTATAGATTTTGAATAGACCTCTTTTCTGCCCAGTAGATGTCTGCACTTGCCATTGGAGTGTAGGCGGTTGGCGATCTATTCACCAAGCTGTAACAGATTATAGACCTTGAATATGCCTCTACTCTGGCAAGTAGGTGGCTGTACTTGCCATTGGATTGAAGGCGTTACGCGATCTATTCACC
>NW_017069060.1:0-250 GCF_001483705.2 Eufriesea mexicana | reverse complement strand
TTCATTCCAATGGCAAGTACTGCCATCTACTTGCAAGAGAATATGTCTATTCAAAATCTATAAGCTGTTATAGCTTCGCGAATAGAACGCCTAGCGCCTTCAATCCAATGGCAAGTACAGCCATCTTCTTGCCAGGGAATAGATCTATTCAAAATCTATAATCTGTTACAGCTTGGTGAATAGGCCTCCTAACGCCTTCAATTCAACGGCAAGAACAGACATCTACTTGCCAGAAAATATGTCTATTCAA
>NW_017069059.1:0-250 GCF_001483705.2 Eufriesea mexicana | reverse complement strand
ACCACAACTAACACAAACAAGCATAACTTAATCAAACGTAACCTAAATCAACCTAACGTGCCGCGACCGCTATTGCTCGTCTCCGCAGAGCCGATGAAAGCATATTACAGAACATTGTTGTGTAGAAGTTCAGCGTATAGCAGTGGAAAGCAAAAGAGTGTATGCTATCCACATTTACCACCAGCTTACGTAACCTAGCCAAACGTAGCCTAACACAAGCAATCGTGCCGCGACCGATATTGTTGGTTTC
>NW_017069058.1:0-250 GCF_001483705.2 Eufriesea mexicana | reverse complement strand
AATGATAGAGAACACACTCATTATCGCTCGAGGCACCAACAAGTGACCAAACAGTACTGAGAATGGCTATCATCACAGTACTGCAGCCGCCGGAATAATTTGTTCACTGATGATGTAAATTCAAAAGCAAGTCTAGTGTAATCTATACATTGTGCGGTTATGTCTGAAGATGCTTACAATTCCCAGCTCGGTATTTGGTGCATCCACCAATTGATCACTGCGGCCAATGGATTAACGTGTTCACTAATGA
>NW_017069057.1:0-250 GCF_001483705.2 Eufriesea mexicana | reverse complement strand
GAGTTACGTTACGTTTCGTTAGTGTAGGTTAGGATGGCTTGGTTAGCGCTTCTTTGACTCGTGTGCTATACACCATTATTCGGTGGATCTCTGCGCTCTACGTTGCTTTACTATATTCTGCTCGATTCTGTGGAGGAGAGCAACAGCGTTCACGGCTCGTAAGGTCGTGGTAGGTAACGTTTAGTTAGGCTAGGTTAGGCTATGCTCGGTCAGGATTACTTAATCTTTCGATCTACACATTGTCATTCGT
>NW_017069056.1:0-250 GCF_001483705.2 Eufriesea mexicana | reverse complement strand
GCTTGCCACCGCAGAGTCGAGCTGAGTATAGCCGAGGAACAGCATGTATATGTATAACATAATAATATGTATATAACATGTTGTATACAATGGCAATAATAGCTGTGTATAGCGCAGAAGTCAAAATTATCCCATCTTAACCTAACAAAACGTAGCATAAACAAGCGCAACATAATCTAACCTAACGTGCCTAGACCACTATTGCTGGTCACACTAGTCCAAGCAGGACATACCCGGCCGAGGTAGAGAG
>NW_017069055.1:0-250 GCF_001483705.2 Eufriesea mexicana | reverse complement strand
CGCGTAGAAATCACCCGAATGCCGGTATTTAGCACAAAAGTCAAAGCTATGACAAACAAACATTGCCAAACCAAGCCTAACCAAGCGTAGCATGACAAAACCTAACGTGCCGCGATCACTTTTCCTGGCCTCCGTAGAGACGGGCAGAACATATTAGATAGGAGTGGAGCGCAGAAGTAAATAGAACGCCAGTGAATAGCAGATAAGTCAAAGGTATTCTATCATAGCCCAGGTAACCCTAACCTAGCCA
>NW_017069054.1:0-250 GCF_001483705.2 Eufriesea mexicana | reverse complement strand
TCTTCTTTCCTTTTTTTATTTGGAGGTCCAGGAGGTTCAACAGCTGGTTATGAGCTTAATTTTTGATCAATTAAATGATCATGAGCTGATTTGCTCTTACCACTAGACTTCCTATTTAATATCGCAGATTCTTCTTCATCTTCCTCTGCTTTTTCGCCAAATGATATAAGATTAAAATTACTGTAACAAAATTTTTCATTACAAAGAATAATACTATCATGGAAAAATGCTAGAAGCATATATGATTTTT
>NW_017069053.1:0-250 GCF_001483705.2 Eufriesea mexicana | reverse complement strand
ACATCGCCTAGCGCCTTCAATCCAATGGCAAGTACAGCCACCTACTTGCCACAGAATATGTCTGTTCAAAATCTAAAATCTATTATAGCTTGGGGAATAGATCCCATATCGCCTTCAATACAATGGCAAGTACAGCCATGTACTTGCCAGAGAATTTGTCTATTCAAAATCTATAATCCGTTATAGATTGGAGAATAGGTCGCCTAACGTCTTCAAGCAATGGCAACTACAGCCATCTACTTGCCAAAGA
>NW_017069052.1:0-250 GCF_001483705.2 Eufriesea mexicana | reverse complement strand
ATTCGAAGAAGTCCTAACGAAGCCCTCCTAACCTACCCTAACGAAACGAAACCTAACTCAACCGAGCGAGCAAAGACCGCCATTACTGGCCACCACAGAGCCGTGCACAGCATATGGGATCACATTAGGACGCAGGAAGGCAACGGACAATATTGTGTGGCGCAAAAGTCGAAGAAGCCTATCATATCCAAGCCAAACGTAACATACACAAACGTAACCTATCTAAGTCTAACATGAAGTGACAACTATT
>NW_017069051.1:0-250 GCF_001483705.2 Eufriesea mexicana | reverse complement strand
GCCTCCCCAGGGCCAAGCAAAAGGTATTAGGGCACAGTGCAAGGCAGAAGTCTACCGAATTGCAGTGTATAGCACAAAGGTCAAAGCGAACCTATCCTAACCTAAACAAACGTAGCTTAGCCAAGCGTAACCGAACTCCATCTAACGTGCAGAGACAGCTATTTCTGCCCTCGCCAGAGCCAAACAGAATATACTGGAGAAGAGTTGAGCGTATAAATCCATATATACGCAGTTTATAGCAGAAAGGCCA
>NW_017069050.1:0-250 GCF_001483705.2 Eufriesea mexicana | reverse complement strand
AAATTAGCTCTCCACGATATTAGTCGAAAATGTCAATAAAATTGAATTTTCCTGCCAGGTTCTGTAGCATTGCAATGGCGATAGCGTGCCAATAGTATCTTTCCTCCTTATTCAAGCAAGATGATTTGCTCACTACGATATTAGTCGAAAATGTCAATAAAATTGAATTTTCCAGTCAGGTTCTATTGCATTGCAATGGCTATAGCAAGCCAATAGAACCTTTCTCCGTTATTTTTGCAACAAAATTAGC
>NW_017069049.1:0-250 GCF_001483705.2 Eufriesea mexicana | reverse complement strand
TTTTATAGAGTGTATGCAGAGTTTTGCAGAGAGTTTATAGGGAGTGGTACGTGTAACGTGTTAGTAAAGAGTGTCGGTCGATCGCGTAATCATAGATCAGTTATTAGTTTATAGGGGTCTTCTCCCTCACGGTTGCTGTGTTCGACTTGTCGCAGGTATCCTCGATATGGTGGTGGTGTTGGAAGGAATGAAAAGGAAAGGAAGGGATGCGTTTCATCCTGGGCCTGCTAGTGGACTCATCGGTAAGGCT
>NW_017069048.1:0-250 GCF_001483705.2 Eufriesea mexicana | reverse complement strand
TAATTTATCAATTGAGATAATCTTGTTTCATAGAATTGTATTTGAAATACGTGTCATTTATTTATATTCGATTAACACAAAATTTGAAAGTGGTGGTCACTACGAATATGTACTAATATTAACTATTTATTAAATTATTATACACCTGCTGAGAATTAATAAAATGAGAATATAAAATCATTATATCTGTTTAAATTTACTCTTTTAACTATTTTATGTTCTTATCGTCAAAGTAATCTCTCTTGCCTTT
>NW_017069047.1:0-250 GCF_001483705.2 Eufriesea mexicana | reverse complement strand
TAATAAAATTGAATTTTTCATCCAGATACTATAGAATTGCAATGGCCATGGCTGGGGAAAAGAATCTTTCCTCGGAATTTAAGGAAGAAAGTTACACCACCACAATATTAGTCGAAAATGTCAATTATGTTGAATTTTCGAGGCAGATTCTACAGCATTATAATGGCTACAGCTGGCCAATAGAATCTTTCCTCCTTATTTATGCACCAAAGTTTCCTCACCACGATATTAGCCGAAAATGTCAATAAAA
>NW_017069046.1:0-250 GCF_001483705.2 Eufriesea mexicana | reverse complement strand
GTATGGATGTACGAACGTATGGATGTACGGATGTATAGATGTATGGATGTACATATGTATGGAAGTATGGATGGATGGATGTATGATTGGATGAATGTATGGATGAACGGATGTTCGTACGTTTGGACGTGTGGACGTATATATGTTTGCATGTATGCGTGGATGGATGTATCGAAAGGTGGAAGTTCGAATGGGAGGGTTTATGGATGTATCGATGTATGGATGCATGTATGTACGAATGTATCGATGT
>NW_017069045.1:0-250 GCF_001483705.2 Eufriesea mexicana | reverse complement strand
AGAAATCCAACGAATGTCATTGCACAGGACAAGGGTCCATTCCATCCTAACCAAACATAACCTTACATAACCAAGCCAAATGTGACTTAACTCAACCAAACGAGGTGCGAACGCCATTCCTTGCCATCCCAGAGAAAAGCAGAGGAGAGCAGAGCAATGCAGAGCGCAGATATCATTCGGACAGCTCTGTACGGCACACATGTCGAGGGTAACCAAACCATACTTAACCTAACCTAGCCAAGCCACGCGC
>NW_017069044.1:0-250 GCF_001483705.2 Eufriesea mexicana | reverse complement strand
CGTCTGGTTTTGTTATGTTTGGTTAGGTTAGGCTTCGGTAGCTTTGACTTTTGTGCTGTACACGGCTATTCCGTGCACTTCCGCGCTCTACTGTGGTCTAATGTTCTCTGCTTTGCTCTGGGAATCCGAGAAATTGTGACCGCGGCGCCTTAGATTGAGGTAGTTTACGTTTGGTTAGGATAGCTTCGCTTGTGTTTGCTTCGGATGTGTTCGAACTTCGCTTTATACACTGCCATTCTATGTACCAGTG
>NW_017069043.1:0-250 GCF_001483705.2 Eufriesea mexicana | reverse complement strand
CAGAAAAGTCAGTTACCCGAACCTAACCCAAACCAACATATCCTAACCAAACATAGCCTAACTACAAGTGACGCACCTAGACCACCATTGCTGACATCACCAGAGCCAAGCAGGACATCTTAGCCCAGAGTAGATCGCAGAAAAATATAGAAGAGCAGTGTACAGCACAAAAATTAAAGCTATCCTAGCGAAACTTTGCCTGACTCAGCCAAACCGAACGTAACCAGACATAATGTAACACGCAGAGGCT
>NW_017069042.1:0-250 GCF_001483705.2 Eufriesea mexicana | reverse complement strand
TTGCATCCATACACACATCAATACGCAGATCCATACATACACGCATACATTCATCCATGCATAATCCATACATACATCCTTACATACATCCATACATCCACCCATACATACATTCGTACATTCGGCCTTCCATACACGCATCCACACCACCATACATTCATCCACCCATCCATAAATCCATCTAATTATAAATCTATCCATCCATACATCCATCCATCCGTACATACGTCCTTCCATACATCCAACCTAC
>NW_017069041.1:0-250 GCF_001483705.2 Eufriesea mexicana | reverse complement strand
TCTGCAACACTTTGTTTCCGTTCCCAAAGAATTCCCTCTCTTCGATTTCTCCGATCAATCGCGGTATTTTTTCTAATGAAATTTGAATACCTCGATATATCCTCTTCGAAACGTTTCTTACCGTAAAAAAGGTGTGTTTCGAGAAATTTCCTTTGTCCGAAGAGTTGCTAGATTGCAAAACCAAATGACATACGTGGAAATGCTGAACGTGGCGTGATTAGGGTATAAATTAAGCGCCTGTGACAGTATC
>NW_017069040.1:0-250 GCF_001483705.2 Eufriesea mexicana | reverse complement strand
TGATTGATGGATTTATGGATACGAGGATGCGTAGATGTGTGGATGTATGTACGTATGGATGTAGGTATGAATGAACGTATGTATGTACGAACAGATGTATGTATGTATGTATGGGTGGATGGATGAATGGGTGGACGAATGTATGCATGGATGCATTAATGGATGGATGAATGGATGGATGTATGCGTGTATGGATATATGTATGTATGAATGATGGATGTAAGAATGTAAGGATGTATGCATGTATGGA
>NW_017069039.1:0-250 GCF_001483705.2 Eufriesea mexicana | reverse complement strand
TCATACATCCATGCAAATATACATCCATCCTCCAATACATTCATGCATACATACATCAACACAGATATCCATACATATACATGTACATTCGTTCATACATACTTCCAAACACACATCCGTACATACAGCCACCCATACATCCACACATGCATCCATACACACATCCATACATACATCCATGGATATGTCCATACACGCGTCCGCACATACATCCATATATCCATCCATACATGCATCCGTACATACGCCA
>NW_017069038.1:0-250 GCF_001483705.2 Eufriesea mexicana | reverse complement strand
CATCCATCCATACATAAATCCACCGATACATGCATCCATCCATACATGTATCCATCGATACATACATACATACATCTATACAGACATCCATACGTTCATCCACTGATCCATACAAACATCCATACATTCATCAATCCACCAATCCATCCATCCATCCATTCATGTATCCATCCATCCATACATCCAGACATCCATAAAGGCATCAATTCGTACTTCCATCCTTCGATTCATCCATCCATACATACATCCA
>NW_017069037.1:0-250 GCF_001483705.2 Eufriesea mexicana | reverse complement strand
GGATGCCTTTGCCTTTCGTGCTCTACACTGCGTTTCAGTGAATTTGTGTGCTCTACGTTGGTCGATTATATTCAGCACGACTATGAAGAGACGAGCATACGTGGTCGTGGCAAGTTAGCTTGAGATAGGTTATGTTTGGTTATGTCAGGATATGTGTAGTTTGGTTCTGATAACTTTGACTTTCGTTATATACACTGTTATTCGGAGGATTTCTGTGATCTACTGTACTCTACTATATTCTGCTTGGCTC
>NW_017069036.1:0-250 GCF_001483705.2 Eufriesea mexicana | reverse complement strand
TACATTTTGTCATGATAAGTTTGGTTAGGGTAGGAGAGGATATCATTGACTTTTGTGTTATATTCACCTATTTGGTGGACTTCTTCGCTATAATGTGCTGCAATATGCTCTGCTTGTCTCTGCGGATGCCAGCAATATAGGTCGCGGCACGCTACGTTAATTTATGTTACATTCGGTTACGCCACGGTTGGTTAGGTTAGAAGGGGCTAGTTGCGTCTCTTGCGCTAAGCACTGATATTCGGCGCGCTTC
>NW_017069035.1:0-250 GCF_001483705.2 Eufriesea mexicana | reverse complement strand
GGGCGTGCAATTTTTCCTCGCTCCTAGTCCAGGTGCAACGACACGGGTCAGCCAAACGATTAGGTTTTCGTTAGAAAACAGCCGTGGCTCGATCGACGAACGTTAAACCTCGTTCACACCGAAAACTTCGCTTCCCGAGATCCTTCGAACGCGGCGTTTGCGGAAAGCGAGGCGCGATCGCAATTTGCGATAATAACGGTGGAAAATTGGTAAAACACGGTGGTTTCGAGCGTCGAACAATCGGTCTACC
>NW_017069034.1:0-250 GCF_001483705.2 Eufriesea mexicana | reverse complement strand
ATGTTAACTATTGAAATTATATGATATTAAAATATCACGTACAATATTAATACACCTAACGTTATTAATTAACAATTTCCAAAGAAATCAAATTTATTTTAACCTACTATAAAAATAATATTCGCAATTTGAAAAAATATTTGCAATCAAATTTAAGCTGTCATATTAGCAATATTGTATTTATATTACAAAAATATTTTATATTTTCAGTTACCTTTATTCGTAATGACGATAATAGTTGGTTTTAGTT
>NW_017069033.1:0-250 GCF_001483705.2 Eufriesea mexicana | reverse complement strand
AAAGAAAGTTAGCTCACCACAATATTAGTCGGAAATACCAATAAAATTGAATTTTCCAGCTGGGTGCTATAGCAATGAATGGCTACAGCGCGCCAAATGAATCCTTCCTCCTTATTTATGAAAGGATGATAGCTCAGTATGATATTAGTCGAAAATGTCAATGAAATTGTATTTTCCAAACACATTTAGTATCACTGCAATGGCTATAGCACGCCAATGGAATTATCCCTCCTTATTTATGCAAGAAAGG
>NW_017069032.1:0-250 GCF_001483705.2 Eufriesea mexicana | reverse complement strand
GCGACCAATATTTCTGTCCTCCCCAGAGGCAAGCAGAGTATAGTAGAGCACAGTAGAGCGCAGCAATCCATGGCACAACAGTATATGCCAGGAAAGTCAAAGCTATTCAAACCTAACCCAGACGAACTTAACGTAACCAAACGTTACCAAACCAAACCTAGCGTGCCGCGACCGCTACTGCTGGCCGCCCCAGAGCCAAGCAGAACATATTAGAGGAGAGTAGCTCGCTGAAGTCCATAGACTGGCAGAG
>NW_017069031.1:0-250 GCF_001483705.2 Eufriesea mexicana | reverse complement strand
GGAAGACGTTCCTCCCTTCTTTGGGGGCACCTGATTCGCGGACCGAGGGCCCAACCTCGGTCCCGTCAAACACCAATCGGAAAATCGATTTCCCTTTGGGCAATCCTGGGTTTCGAAAGATCGTGCATCGCACAGTCAGTCAGTCAGTCAGTCAGTCAGTATCAATCCAACAGTCAGTTGGTCAGTACCCATCAAGAGTTCATCAGCAACTATCAGACAGTTCAGTTCTTCAGCGTACATCAGTACCTAT
>NW_017069030.1:0-250 GCF_001483705.2 Eufriesea mexicana | reverse complement strand
TTAGGTTAGGTCAGATCAGGCCAGGCCAGGCCAGGTAGGGCCACGACAGGGAAGGACAGTTCATGTCTGTGCAGGCTTGTACATTCCAGGTTCTGTCAGGTTAGGTCAGGTCAGGTCATGTGAAGCCAGGTCAGGTCATGTGACGTCAGAACAGATCAGGCCAGGATAGGACATGTCACATCAGGCAAGGCCATGTCAAGCCAGGTAAGGTCAGGTCAAGTCAGGTCAGGTCATGACAGGTCAGGTCAGG
>NW_017069029.1:0-250 GCF_001483705.2 Eufriesea mexicana | reverse complement strand
TGCCAATAATCCTCGTCGCGACTTCGCCGCGTTTTCCTCTTGGAAATCAATACGCCAGACCAGTCCCACGCCACGTCGTGAAGCTGTAGAACACGTTTTTAATAAATATTTGTGGTGATTGTGTTCGTTATTAAAATAAGATTACACGAGGGAAGCGATTAGTTGGACCGTGATGAGTACATGCGTATGGGTATATGAGAAGAAAACACAATTGCAAATAGTTCTCCTGAGGATTTCTTATGACCCTGTC
>NW_017069028.1:0-250 GCF_001483705.2 Eufriesea mexicana | reverse complement strand
GGCGGAACACCGGCCAGGACCACAGCCGCCTCGTAGGATATCACGCGGTAACCGCGCACGACCTTGATTGCCATCCTGCGAGTGACTCGCCGGAGAATCGCCATAGAGCGCGGAATAGCGACCAGGCCGTTCGCACAGATCGGAGCCACGTAACGTGATACTGAGCGAACGACTCCTGTGCAGAGGCGGCGCACCCTCCCGTCTGGCCCTCCCCGGTTGGGTAGCAGGCGACACAGCGCACCCGCCATAC
>NW_017069027.1:0-250 GCF_001483705.2 Eufriesea mexicana | reverse complement strand
ATAGATATATGGATGGATGGATGTATTGGTGTAGAGATGTATGGATGCATGAATATATCGATGCATGGTTGCATGGATGTACGAATGTATTGATGTGCGTATGCATGGATGTATGGATGTCTGGGTGGATGAATGTATGTGTGCATTGACAGAAGTTTGGGTGGAAGGATGGGTGGATGAGCGGATGCATGGATGGATCGATGGGTGAATGGATGTATGGATGTATAGATGTATGTATGGATGTACGGAT
>NW_017069026.1:0-250 GCF_001483705.2 Eufriesea mexicana | reverse complement strand
CTGTCCTATCCTGACCTCACCAAACGTAACATATCCAAACGTAAGCCAACTCAACCTAACATGCCGAGACCATTATTGCTGGCCTCCGTAGAGCCAGGCAGTACATACCAGAGCACTGTATACTGCAGCAGTCCACCGCATTACAGTGTACAGTGCGGAATTCAAAGATATCCGAACCCTTCCCAAACAAACTGATCCTAACCAAACGCAGCCAAACCAAACCTAACCTGATACGACCACTATTGTTGGT
>NW_017069025.1:0-250 GCF_001483705.2 Eufriesea mexicana | reverse complement strand
TGCGCTGTGCTCTGCTCTAGCATATACTGCTTGGCTATGTGGGGCAAGCAATAGTGGTTGCGGAACTTTAAGTCGAATTAAGGTACGTTTGGTTAGTTTTGGTCAGTTCATGCAAGGATTGTATATCTTTGGCTCTCTTGCTATACGCAGCAATGCGGAGGGTTTTGATGCCCTGCCGTTCCATAGTATATTCTGCTTGTCTCTGGGGATGCCAGCAGTAGTGTCCTCGGCACGTTAGTTTTTGTTCGGT
>NW_017069024.1:0-250 GCF_001483705.2 Eufriesea mexicana | reverse complement strand
GCAACATTTTTAACGAAGAGTTTCAAAGCAGTCATTTCTTTCGACAATTTTAACATTAACAATAACATTAACAATTTCAACATTCTCAACATTCCATAAATTTCTTTGCCGTTTTGTTTAATCAGCACGTCGATACTTTTTCAGTGGAATGTATATAGTTAGAATGTATCGTTAGCGTTATCGCACAATCGGTATTAAATTAATCGAATGCCTTTTATGTAATCTTTTCAGTATCGTTGCTATAAATTGT
>NW_017069023.1:0-250 GCF_001483705.2 Eufriesea mexicana | reverse complement strand
CTAAGTAGTATTTAGAAGTATATTTTTATAGTACTACATATATGTAAACAGTAAAAGTGTACCTTCACATACTAAAGCGTTCGGAGCACCCAAAAAGTGGCATAAATGGAATGAAACGAAACATGTACGAAATGTTTGCAATTCCAGGAAATTATTAATGTAAAAAAACCTGTGTGACTCAGGATCCAACAAAACATGGGTTCCGTAAAAATTTATGTGTTCTATCTTCATTAGTTATGTTATTTGCACT
>NW_017069022.1:0-250 GCF_001483705.2 Eufriesea mexicana | reverse complement strand
TAGAATCTACCCCCTTATTTATGCAATAAAGTTAGCTCACCATGACATTAGTCGAAAATGTCAGTAAAATCGAATTTTCGAGAAAGATACTATAGCGTTACAATGGTAATAGCACGCTTATACAATCTTTCCTCCTTATTTATGCAAGAAAGTTAGCTCACAACAATATTTGTCGAAAATGTCATTCAAATTGAACTTTCCAGCCATATTCTATAGCATTGCGACGGCTATAGCATGCCAAGAGGTTCTT
>NW_017069021.1:0-250 GCF_001483705.2 Eufriesea mexicana | reverse complement strand
CTCCTTTCCATTTCTTCCATAATTTTCGTGCAAACGAAATTACCATTTTCCCAAGAATAATATAAAAGGAATTTCCTGATATTAATATAAATCAACATTACTGTACTTCTAACCTAAAAACTTCTACTCACTACAGACGTTTCTCCCTAACCTCAAATTGCACCACACCTACCCAAGTTCTCCTTTTCATTTCTTCCACAATTATCGTGCAAACGAAATTACCATTTTCCCAAGAATAATATAGAAGGAA
>NW_017069020.1:0-250 GCF_001483705.2 Eufriesea mexicana | reverse complement strand
CCTACTGTGCTCTGGTATGTTCTTCTTGGCTCTGGGGAGGCCTGTGACTGTTGTCTCCGCGCGATAGGTTGAGGTGGGCTTCGTTTGGCTACATTACGTTAGTTTTGGTTAGGCCTGTGTAGCTTTTGCTTTTGTGGTATGCACTGTTATCCGGTGAATTTCTACGCTCTACTGTCCTCTACTATATTCCACTCGACCCCAGAGAGGTCAGCAATAGTGGTCGTGGCACATTAGCTTCTGTTTTGTTACG
>NW_017069019.1:0-250 GCF_001483705.2 Eufriesea mexicana | reverse complement strand
TCCTTTTTCTTTTGAAAGTTATATATCTTTGAAAATGCAACGATGTTCGCGTCGCTTCATGGAAATGGGCACTAATAGTCTAAATATGTCTATTATTTCAATTTTGTCCGGTTCTGAAGTATTTTGTTAAGCCTGGTGCTCGTTTTTTGGTTAAAAGTTGTATATCTTTGGAAATTCGACGGTGTTGGCGTCGCTTCATGGAGACGGGCACTAATAGTCTAAATGTGTCTATGATTTCGATTCTGTACGG
>NW_017069018.1:0-250 GCF_001483705.2 Eufriesea mexicana | reverse complement strand
ATTGCCGGCCTCCACAGAGCCAAGCAGAACGTATGAGAGCACGGTAGAAAGCAGGAATCCACCAAGTAGCAATGCATAATAGAAAAGTCAAAGCTATCCTAACCAAACATACCCTAACCTGACCTAACCAATCATAACATAACTCTACCCAACGTGACACGGCCACTATTGAACGTCTCCCCGTGGACGATCTAGGTATAGTAGATTATCGTAGAGCGCAACAATCCACCGAATGGCAGTGTATAGCACA
>NW_017069017.1:0-250 GCF_001483705.2 Eufriesea mexicana | reverse complement strand
GCATAACGCCTTCAATACAACTGCAAGTACAGCCACCTACTTGCCAGAGAATAAGCCTATTCATAACCTATAATCTGTTAGAGCTTGGTGAATAGATCTCCTAACGCCTTCAACCCAATGGCAAGCACTGCTTTCTACTTTCCTGAGAAAAGGTCTATTCAAAATCTATAATCTGTTGTAGCTTAGAGATTACGTCGCCCAACGCCTTGAATCCAATTGCAAGTACAGACTTCTACTTGCCAGAGAATAG
>NW_017069016.1:0-250 GCF_001483705.2 Eufriesea mexicana | reverse complement strand
TTCCGCTGTATGCATCTCTGCGCCTCACTCTCTTCTAATATGCCCTGCTTTGCTGCGGGGAGGACAGCAATTGCGGGCTAGGCACGTCAGGATGTGATTGGATACGTTTGACTAGGTTAGGTAAAGTCAGATTAGGATAGGGTACCTCCAACATTTTGCAATACACTGATGTTCGGGCGACTTCAGCGTTCCATATTGCTCTGATAGACTCTGCTTAGCTGTCGCGCGGCCAGCAATAGCTTTCGTTGCA
>NW_017069015.1:0-250 GCF_001483705.2 Eufriesea mexicana | reverse complement strand
ATAAATGAATTTCAAATGAAATAAATGGTAAAATCGTTCCTTTTAGATTTTTAATTATCTAAGTAGATGGATATATAAATTATTAAGCATTGGACATGCAACGTGACAATTTCCTTTGTGACTATTAAGGCTTCTATGTTACATAGGAATATAGGTAATTAGGGGTGTGCGAGAAAATGTTGAGAACTGGCTACTGTTTCTACAGCGCTGTGTAGCAGCCTATAAATTATGTAAATACACAGTCACACGT
>NW_017069014.1:0-250 GCF_001483705.2 Eufriesea mexicana | reverse complement strand
CAAAAATCGTCCCTTAACATATAACAATAAAAGGAACAAATTTACAAATTACACATACTAAAACAACATCGATTATCACCTAATAGCTACGACACGAATTATACCACCATCACCTGTGACACACACCAAAACGCACCCCAAAAATTAGATCACGAATCGTTCCAATCATTAATCACCGAAAGGAAAAATATGACAGAATAATTTCCCGATGAAGAAGAATATATGACAGGAAAGGCGGAAGATTAAAAGT
>NW_017069013.1:0-250 GCF_001483705.2 Eufriesea mexicana | reverse complement strand
AATATTGTGGTATGCAAATTTAGTTGCATAAATAAGGATGGAAGAGTCCATTCTCATCCTATACCCATTGCAAGGTTGAAGAATCTGACTGGAAAATTCAATTTTTTTTACATTTTCGACAAATATCGTGGTGTGCTAATTTTGTTGCATAAATAAGGAGGAAAGTTTCTATTGGCATGCTGTAGCTATTGCAATGCTATTGTGTTTGGCTGAAAAATTCAATATTATTGACATTTTCGACTAATATCTT
>NW_017069012.1:0-250 GCF_001483705.2 Eufriesea mexicana | reverse complement strand
AAGTGCTTTTACCGACCCGCGCAATACAAATTCACTTGTTCAAGTTCGATTCGGAATTTGCAACAATTTTTTTATATCATCGTCAGATAGAATAACGAAATAAGTAAAGAGGAAGGTTATATGTTCGCGATATTTTCTATTTCGTTCTATCGATGTGAGTAAAAGATGCGTAGGTAGGAACAAAGCAACGGTGGAAAATCCGCAATTAGGTATGCAAACGGTCCGAACCACCGCAGATTGACTTTCGGTG
>NW_017069011.1:0-250 GCF_001483705.2 Eufriesea mexicana | reverse complement strand
GCCCAGAAATCCATGAAATCACTGTGCGTGGCGCAGCAGTCGGAGCTACTCTATCCTAACTTAACCGAACGTAACATATCCGAACTTAGCATAGCTCTACCGATCGTGCCGAAACCACTATTTCTACCCCCTCCCCATCGAAGAAAAATATACTACAAAAAACAGGGCGGAGAAATAGACCGCATCGCAATGTATTGCACTAGGTCAAAGATATCCCAACATAATACAAGCTATCAATACACGACCTGGC
>NW_017069010.1:0-250 GCF_001483705.2 Eufriesea mexicana | reverse complement strand
TTTCCACCTTATTTATGCTAGCAGGTTAACTCACCACAATATTAGTTGATAATGTCAATAAAAAAGAACTTTCTAGACAGATTCTACAGCATTGCAATGGCTATTGTGCGCCAGGAGGATCTTTCCTCCTTACTTACGCATGAAGTTACCTCACCACGATATTAGTCAAAAATATCAACAAAATTGAGTTTTCCATCCAGATTCCCTATCATTGCAATGGCTATAGCACTCAAAAAGCATCTTTCCTCCA
>NW_017069009.1:0-250 GCF_001483705.2 Eufriesea mexicana | reverse complement strand
TGCTACATCCGCATCGAGGGTTAATGGGCCTTATTAGCAGAGTTGAGGGTTCTACTCGAGGAGAGTGCTTGTTGCGTAATTTAATACGATTTATTTATTTATCCTTTCTTTTTAACGTTTTGGGTAACGTTCTTCTAACGTTCTTTTCAACGTTAACGTGTTGTGTCAGATTCGCTGCATG
This sequence comes from Eufriesea mexicana, assembly GCF_001483705.2. Lineage (NCBI taxonomy): Eukaryota > Metazoa > Arthropoda > Insecta > Hymenoptera > Apidae > Eufriesea > Eufriesea mexicana. The sequence goes on along the minus strand of NW_017069009.1, from coordinate 69 downwards.
GCTTGTTGTTGTGATGGATTTAACTGTTGCATTAATACTCGTTGCTGGAGTATTTGTTTATGTCGATGC
>NW_017069008.1:0-250 GCF_001483705.2 Eufriesea mexicana | reverse complement strand
CGAAAATATCACTATAAATGAATTTTTCATACAGATATTATAGAATTGCAATCGCCATAGCTGACCAATAGAATCTTTCCTCCTTATTAATGCAAGAACGTAACCTCACCGCGATATTAGTAGAAGATGTCAATAAAATTGAATTTTCGGGGCAGATTCTATAGCATTGTAACGGGTATAGCGTGCAAATAGAATCTTTCCTCCTTATTTATGCAAGGATATGAGCTCACCACGATATTAGTCGAAAATG
>NW_017069007.1:0-250 GCF_001483705.2 Eufriesea mexicana | reverse complement strand
CCTTCCCAAGGCTAAGCAGGATGAAGTGGAGAACACTAGAGCTCAGAAATCTGCCGAATAGCAATGAAAGCCACAAAAAGACGAAGGTGCCTAACCCAACCTAACCTAACCAATCGTAGCAAATCCAAACGTAGCATAGCCCAATCTAACTTGACGAGACTACTATTGTTGGCCTCCACGGAAAAGAGCATAATATACTACGGCACAGTAGGTCACAGATATCCACCGCAAAGCAGTGCAAAACACAAAA
>NW_017069006.1:0-250 GCF_001483705.2 Eufriesea mexicana | reverse complement strand
CGAGGGTCAAGCAGATTATAGGAGAGCAATGTAGAGCCCATGAATCCACCGAAAAGCAGTGTACAGCACAGAAGTCAAAGCCATCCTGACCAAACTGAATCTAACCCACACTATCCGAACGTAACGTAACCCAAACTATCGTGCCACGACCGCTACTGCTGACCTCCACAGAGACAAGCAGATGCTTGTAGAGCAAGCAGAGGGCTGATACCGACCGAATAGCAGTGTATAGAACAAAAGTCGAAACTAT
>NW_017069005.1:0-250 GCF_001483705.2 Eufriesea mexicana | reverse complement strand
GCCAGAGAATAGGTATATTCATAATCAATAACCTGTTATAGCTTGGTGAATAGATCGCCAAACACCTTCAATCCAAAGGAAAATACAGCCACCTACTTTCCAGAAAATAGGTCTATTCAAGATATATAATCTGCTATAGCTTGGTGAATAGATCGCCTATCGCCTTCAATCCAATGGCACGTACAGTCATCTACTTTCCAGAGAATAAGTCTATTCAAAATCTATAAGCTGCCATAGCTTGGTGATCAGA
>NW_017069004.1:0-250 GCF_001483705.2 Eufriesea mexicana | reverse complement strand
TATCCATACACACATACATCCACACATTCACACAACCACCCACCCATACATGCATCCATCCATTCATCCATACACCTACACACCCATACATCAATAATTCCACCCACCCATACGCTCATCCATCTATACATACATCCATACATACATCTATACATACATCCATACATACATCAATATGTGCATTCACACATACTCCCACACATACATCCACACATACATGCATACATACACCCTTGCATACATCCATACA
>NW_017069003.1:0-250 GCF_001483705.2 Eufriesea mexicana | reverse complement strand
TATACGAAAAAAAGGTGAACCAAAACAGTCAGTACAATTTGAATTATTTTCGTAGCACGCTTTGCAAAATCGTCTTACATTTCGCATACTTCCAGGTTTCTTTTCAAATTCGTGACAACGTTTTCTCTATACGTAATTGCTCGATGAAGCCCACTGCAACTTATTAACCCTTAAGCTTCAGTTACCGTTTCATAAAATTTGGAAGATCGATATTAACCCTCTGCACTCGACGACTTTTTCGTTACAGAAA
>NW_017069002.1:0-250 GCF_001483705.2 Eufriesea mexicana | reverse complement strand
CATGCATACATCCATATATACATCCGTACATACATCCATTCATCCGTCCATCCCTCCATCCATTCCTCAATCTGTACATACACCCAACCACCCATTCAGCCATCCATCCATCCATTCATCCGTCCATACATCCATCCTTCCATACACGCATCCATCTATACAACCATCGATGCATACCCATATGCACCCATACATCCAACCACCAATCCATCAATCCATCATTACATCCATACATAGCCCAATACATACA
>NW_017069001.1:0-250 GCF_001483705.2 Eufriesea mexicana | reverse complement strand
ATGCAAGAAAGTTAGTTCGCCACGATATTAGTCAAGAATGTCTATAAAACTGTATTTTCCAGCGAAATTCTGTAGCATTGCAATGGCTATAGCACGCCACTAGTATCTTTAATGAATATTTACGCGGGAAAGGTAGCTCTCCAGGATATCAGCCGAAAATGTACATTAAATCGTGTTTTCCAGACAAATTCTGTAGCATTGCAATGGATGTAGCACGCCAATGGAATATTTCATCCATATTTATGCAAGG
>NW_017069000.1:0-250 GCF_001483705.2 Eufriesea mexicana | reverse complement strand
GTCGCTCAGATCGGGTCCCACTTCCGCAAGATGCTCACGAAGTCGGGCAGCCAGCACGCTCTCAAAGAGCTTGCCCGCATCGTCGAGCAGGCAAACCGGCCGGTATTCTTTCGGAGAATCCGGGGGCTCCCCTGCTTAGGAATGAAGACCACCTTCGCCCTCTTCCAGCACGTCAGAAAGTGACCGGTTCTGAGGCAGCAATCGAAAAGCTGCCACATCCGGTCGCCCAACTCACCCAGGGCCAAAACCC
>NW_017068999.1:0-250 GCF_001483705.2 Eufriesea mexicana | reverse complement strand
AAAATACGAAAAATACAGCTCAATGTACCCGTTGCCAAATGTACGGTCACACAAAGACTTACTGTAATAGGCCTTACGTTTGCGTAAAATGTAGTGGATCCCAAATTTCCTCAGCCTGTAAAAAAGGAACTAATACGCCGGCCCTTTGTGCTCTCTGTAGAGAAGCACCTGTTCCGACACCTCGACTATCACTAACGATAAAGAAGGTCCTTGTTTGCGTGTGGTGAGATTTTTCTGGAATCATACGCTA
>NW_017068998.1:0-250 GCF_001483705.2 Eufriesea mexicana | reverse complement strand
TGCAATGGCTATAGCACTCAAAAAGGATCTTTCCTCCTTACTTATGCAAGGAGGTTAGATCACTACGATATAAGACGAAAATGTCGATAAAATTGAAATTTCCTTCCAGATTCTAAAGCATGGCAATGGCTACAGCACTCCAAATGGATTTTTCCCCCTTTCGTATGCAACGAAGATAGTGCACCACGATATTGGCCGTAGATGTCAATAAAATTGAATTTTCCAGGAGGATTCGATAGCATTGCAATGC
>NW_017068997.1:0-250 GCF_001483705.2 Eufriesea mexicana | reverse complement strand
TTTGTGCAGAGAAGTGTGCTCAAAAGGATATTAGTCGAAAATGTGAATATAATTGAACTATTCCGTCAGATACTATTGCAATGCATTGGCTATAACAAAGCAATAGGACCTTTGCTCCTTACTTATGCAGAAAATCCTGCTCACAGCGACATTGGTCAAAAATATCACTAGAACTGAACTTTGCAGGCAGACTTTATTGCATTGCAATGGCTATAAGGAACCAAAATATTGTTCACTGCTTGTATATGCA
>NW_017068996.1:0-250 GCF_001483705.2 Eufriesea mexicana | reverse complement strand
ACCACACATACATACATACGCCCACACACATCCATACATACATCCATCCATACATCCATACGTCCATACATCCATACATCCATACTTCCATACATCCAAACATGCGTGCATACATACATTCTTACATCCATATATTTATACATACATACATCCATCAATGCATACATCCATACATCCATACATACAAACATACATACATCCATACATCCATATATCCACACACCCATACATCAATAAATCCATCCACCCA
>NW_017068995.1:0-250 GCF_001483705.2 Eufriesea mexicana | reverse complement strand
ACTAATATCGTGGTGAGCTAGCTGTCTTGAACAAATAAGGAGGAAAGATTCTGTTGGCGTGCTGTAGCCATTGCAATACTATAGAATCAGGCTGGATAATTCAATTTTATTTACATTTTCGTCTTATACTGTGGTGAGCTTCTTTTCTTGCATAAATAAGGAGGAAAGGTTCTATTGGCGTGCAATTGAGAATGCAATGCTATAGAATCCGGATGGAAAATTCAATTTTATAGACATTTTCGACTAATAT
>NW_017068994.1:0-250 GCF_001483705.2 Eufriesea mexicana | reverse complement strand
AATCAAAGCCACCATAACCAAACATAACCTATCCCAACCTAATCAAACGCAAACTAACTCAATATAACTTGCCACGAGCTCTATTGCTCTTATCCCGAGAGTAATGTAGAGCGCAGGAATCCACCGATGGACAGTGTATAGCATAATAGTCAAAGAAATCCTAACCAAGCATATCCTAACCTATCCGAGGCAAACGTAAAGTAACACAACCAAGCATGCCACGAACTCTAATGCTGTCCTCACCAGATTA
>NW_017068993.1:0-250 GCF_001483705.2 Eufriesea mexicana | reverse complement strand
TCCTTGCATAAGTAAGGAGGAACGATACCTTTTGAGTGCTATAGAATCTGCATTGGTATAGAATGAGGCTGAAAATACAATTTTGTTGGCATTTTCGTCTACTATCCCGGTTAGCTAACTTTCTGGCATAATTAAGGAAGAAAGATTCTATTGTCAAGCAATAGCCATTGGAATGCTATAGAATCCAGCTAGAAAATTCAATTCTATTAATATTTTCGAATAATATCGTGGTGAGCTAACTTCCTTGCGT
>NW_017068992.1:0-250 GCF_001483705.2 Eufriesea mexicana | reverse complement strand
AAAACATTGTATAACACGAAAGTAAAAGATATCATTACCGGAATTAGCCCAACCTAAACTAACCAAACCAAACCTAACTAAACCTAACGTGCAGTGACCAATATTGCTGGCATTCCCGGGGCTAAGCGTATTTTAGTAGAGAACAGCACAGCACAGAAATAATCCGCATAGCAGTGTATAGCGCGCTAATCTAAGTTGACCTGACCGAGATTTAGCGCACCCAACCTAACCAAACGTAACCTAACGCAAC
>NW_017068991.1:0-250 GCF_001483705.2 Eufriesea mexicana | reverse complement strand
GCTATTCGGTGGCTGTCTGCGCTCTACTGTGCTCTACTATACTCTGCTCTACACTCGGGAGGTCAACAATAGTGTTCGTTGCACGTTAGGTTGAGTAAGGTATGTCAAGTAGGGATATGTTTGTTTGGGCTAGGTTTGGGTATCTTTGACTTTACTGCTGCACTCTGCGATTCTACGGACCCATGCACTCTACTCTCCTCTAATATGTTCAACTAGTCTCCTGGGAGGCCGCAATAGTGGTGGCGGCAAG
>NW_017068990.1:0-250 GCF_001483705.2 Eufriesea mexicana | reverse complement strand
GAAAATGTCAATGAAATTGAATTTTCGTGCCAGGTGCTACAGCGTTGCAATGGCTACAGCACGTCAATAGTATCTTTCCTCCTTGTTTATACAAGAATGTTAGCTCACCACGATATTAGCCGAAAATGTCAATAAAATTGAATTTTCGTGGCAGTTTCTATAGCATTGGAATGGCTATAGCACGCAAATATTATCTTTCCTCCTTATTTATACAAGAAAGGTAGCTCACCACGATACTAGCCGAAAATGT
>NW_017068989.1:0-250 GCF_001483705.2 Eufriesea mexicana | reverse complement strand
CGGCACGTAAGGTTATGTTAAGTTACGTTTGCTTATGTTACGATTCTTTGGGTTAGGACAGGGCAGCTATGACTTGTGCGCTATACCCTGCTGTCCGGTGGATTCCTCCGCTCTACTGTGTCCGAATAAGCCCAGCTATGCTCTGGGGAGCCCATAAATTATTGCCGCGGCACGTTATGTCTAGTTTGGTTACATTTGGTTAAGTCACGCTAGCATGGGTTAGGGTTGGATAGCGTTGATCTTTCTGCCA
>NW_017068988.1:0-250 GCF_001483705.2 Eufriesea mexicana | reverse complement strand
AAGCTAGCTCTCCACGATATTAGTCGAAAATGTCAATAAAATTGAACTATCCAGCCCGATTCTACAGCATTTCTATGGCTATAGCAGGACAAAATGATCTTCCCTCCTTACTTATACAACGAAGATGGCTCACCACGATATTAGTCGAAAATGTCAATGAAATTGAATTTTCCGGCCAGATAATACTGCATTGCAATGGCTATAGCACGCCAAAAGGATCTTTCCTCCATACTTACGCAAGGAAGCTAGC
>NW_017068987.1:0-250 GCF_001483705.2 Eufriesea mexicana | reverse complement strand
GACCTGTCACCCGCCCGCACATTCGGCACTATTATACGGCACTGAACAAGCGAAATCCAAAAAGAATCATCAAACTCGATAGCGAAGAACTCACTCTACGGGAATTGATGGAAAAAAACCGGCCTTAACGCGAAATTTTGAAGATCGAAATCAAAAAAGTCTATTACGCAGCACGACCTGTCACCCACCCGCACGTTCGGCACTATTATACGGCACTGAACACTTGAATGGCGAAAAAAATCATGAATCT
>NW_017068986.1:0-250 GCF_001483705.2 Eufriesea mexicana | reverse complement strand
CATACACACATCCATACACACATCCATGGATATATCCATACAGACACCCGTACAAACATCCATGCATCCATCCATACATGCATCCACACATACGGCCTTCCATACACGGATCCATACATCCACACATAAATCCGCTCATACATCCATCCATACATCCATTCATACATCCATACAAGCATACATCCACGCATCCATACATCTGTACATCAATACATCCATCCATCCATATATCCTGCCAGCTAAACATACA
>NW_017068985.1:0-250 GCF_001483705.2 Eufriesea mexicana | reverse complement strand
CAAATTTATGGGATTCTCGCGTTGACACCATAATTATGACGAAATATAATACAAAACAATTGTATATCCAAATTTCATTTTATTACCAATTCTCTATTAAAAAAAAAATAGACAGTTGCATAATCGTTAATAAATAATTGAATATTTTTACTTGCATTTCATACTAACAATAAAATTAGTATTCCTATTAAAAATTTTTACTCACTGTTGAAACATATATTTTAATTTTCCTAATTTTCAGCATTAACGT
>NW_017068984.1:0-250 GCF_001483705.2 Eufriesea mexicana | reverse complement strand
TTAGGACAGGGTAGCTATGACCCTTGTGCTATACACTGATATCCTGCGGGCTTCTGCACCCTAATGTGCTCCAATATGATCAGCTTGTCTCTGCGTGGGACAAAAACAGATGTATCGGCACTTTACATTGAGTTAGGCTACGCTTGATTAGGTTAGGTTAGGTCACGTTAGGTTAGGATATCTTTGAGCTTTGTACGTTGTATTGCCACGCGGCGCATTTCTGCGCTCTACTGCGATCTAGTATATTCTA
>NW_017068983.1:0-250 GCF_001483705.2 Eufriesea mexicana | reverse complement strand
TTATATGTGATTATATTTCTATCTAAATAACGACCAATATTAATATTGTCGAAAGCAATTGTCTTCAGAAATTACGAAAATAAAATATTTGAATCAAGTTATTTTGAACCCTCTTTCTAGTATTAGTGTTAATTATTTTTATTTAAGAATAATACCATTAGAGTATAGCAGTCAATATAGTAAATCATGAGAAACTACGTCAAATTTATTACTATGTACAATTTTGTTTGTTATTATGCACAATAAAAAT
>NW_017068982.1:0-250 GCF_001483705.2 Eufriesea mexicana | reverse complement strand
TATCGGATTGGAACATGCGTTTTCGAGAAATAGTGCCGGAAGTGTCAGTGGCTCTCAGTTCGTTCTGCGCAATATAATTTTTTTACTTCTAGTTTTTGAATTAGGCTTTTTGAATTGGTTTTTTCCACTGATTCGCGTAGAGTGATTCTTTCCTTAACGGGATTGGATATTTTTTTTCGAATTCGAGCGTGCGTTTTCGTGAAATAGTGCCGAATGTGTCGGTGGCTGTGAAATCGTGTTGCGTAATAGA
>NW_017068981.1:0-250 GCF_001483705.2 Eufriesea mexicana | reverse complement strand
ATTGCAATGCTGCAGAATCGGGCTGGGTAGTTCAATTTTATTGACATTTTCGACTATTATCGCAGTGAGCTAACTTTCTTGCATAAACAAGGAGGGAAGATTATATTGGCGAACTGTAACCATTGCACTGCTATAGAATCTTACTGGAAAATTCAATTTCATTGACATTTTCGCCTAATAACGTGGGGAGCCAATTTCCTTGTATAAGTAAGGTGGGAAGATCATTTTGCCCTGCTATAGCCATAGCAAT
>NW_017068980.1:0-250 GCF_001483705.2 Eufriesea mexicana | reverse complement strand
GCTATTTGGTCGTTTCTGCGCTCTGCTGTGCTCTCAAACGCTTTTTGGCTCTGAGGAGGCCAGAAATAGCGGTTTCGGCATGTTTGGTTGATATATGGAACGTTTGTATAGATTATGTTAGTCTATAATGGTTTCGCATAGCTTTGACTTTCGTGCTGTATACAGACATTCTGCGGATGGCGGCGCATCACTGTGATCTGGTATGTTCAGCTTAGCTCTGGGAATGACAACAATAGTGGTCTTGGCACGT
>NW_017068979.1:0-250 GCF_001483705.2 Eufriesea mexicana | reverse complement strand
AACCTAACACAACATGTCGTGCAACGACCGCCATTACTGGCCTCCACAGAGTCGAGTAGAGTACAATACAGCAACGGAGGGCGCTGAAATCCTCGGAATAGCAGTGCATAGAACAAAAGTCAAAGCTGCCCTCTCCTAACTTAACCAAGCTTAACATACAAATGCACAACGTACATCAGCCTAATTAGCCGAGATCACTACAGTTGGCATCCACATATCCAAGCAGGATATACAACATCACAGTAGAGCG
>NW_017068978.1:0-250 GCF_001483705.2 Eufriesea mexicana | reverse complement strand
GCAATAGTGGTCTCGGCAGGCTGGGCTGAGCTAGGCTGCGTTCGGTTGCGTTACGTTTAGTGAGGTTAGGATACGTTTGTTTAGTCTTTTGCGCTATACGCTGGTATACACGGATATCTGCTCCCTATTGCGTTCCAGTATTTTCTGCCTGGTTTCGGCGTGGCCAACAATAGTGGTCTCGGCACAATATGTTCACTTTGGCTACGTTTGATTTGGTTATGCCAGGTTAAGCTTGGCCAGGATAGCTTTG
>NW_017068977.1:0-250 GCF_001483705.2 Eufriesea mexicana | reverse complement strand
TAACAAGATATAGATTTTGTATAGACCCATTCTCTGGCAAGTAGATGGCTGTACTAGCCATTGAATTGAAGGCGTTAGGCGATCTTATCGCCAAGCTCTGACAGCTTATAGATTTTGAATAGACTTATTCGCTGGCAAGAAGATGGATGTACTTGCCATTTGTTGCAGACGTTAGGCGGCCTATTAACCAAGCAATAACAGGTTATAGATTTTGATTAGACCTATTCCCTGGCATGTAGATGGCTGTACT
>NW_017068976.1:0-250 GCF_001483705.2 Eufriesea mexicana | reverse complement strand
TAGCTCACCACGATTCGAGACGAAGATGTCAATAAAACTGAATTTTCCAGGAGTATTCTATAGCATTGCAAATACTAAAGCACGCCAATAGAATCTTTCCTCCTCATTTATGCAAGAAAAGTAGCTCACCATGATATTAGTCGAAAATGTCCGAAAAGTGAGTTTTCCAAACAGATTTCAGAAAATGGCAATGGCTATAGCGCGTCAATTGAATCTTTCCTCCTTATTTATGCAATACAGTTAGCTCACC
>NW_017068975.1:0-250 GCF_001483705.2 Eufriesea mexicana | reverse complement strand
ATTTGACCTTTGTAGTATAGACTTAAATTAGGATGATTTCTATGCGCTTCATTGCTCTACTATGCTCCGCTCGCACCTGGCGCGACCAGAAATAGAGGTCGTGGCACGACAGGTTTGGATATGTTACGTTTGGTTAGACAATGTTAGGTTACGTTTGGTTAGGTCAGGTTCGATTACATTTGGTTTGGTTGGCTTCGACTCTTGTGTTGTACTCTGCAACACGGATGATTTCTGCGCACTACTGCGCTCT
>NW_017068974.1:0-250 GCF_001483705.2 Eufriesea mexicana | reverse complement strand
AATATAGGTAAAAAATTTATATAAACGAAGGGATTAGAACCTATTGGATTGCTATAGCCATTTTAATTAATATAGGTTTTTGAATAGAATTTTAAATTGTATTGACATTTTCGACTAATATCATGGCGAGCTAAAAATTTTGCATAAATAAAAGGTTCAAAACCTATAGGATTGTTATAGCGATTATAGTTTTTCTATAGATTTTGACTGAACAATTTGATTTTATTGACATTTTCTACTAATATCGTGA
>NW_017068973.1:0-250 GCF_001483705.2 Eufriesea mexicana | reverse complement strand
ATTGTACTCTCAGCTTGTAGTTTAATCCAACGATTAAGCTGTTAAGCTGTGATGGACTCACGATCTCGGATTCCATTCTCAGATCGAGGGATCTCTTCGTCCCGTTCAATTCGTGATACCTTGATTTTCTTTTCGCTGTCATACTATAACGAAGCACATCCAAGCTTTCGATGGACCCTGGGCTTCCAATTCTTTCTACAGACTCGTTAGCACTTTCCCTGATTTCCTCTTTTACCAAAACAAACGCAAT
>NW_017068972.1:0-250 GCF_001483705.2 Eufriesea mexicana | reverse complement strand
ATATTAATAATTTTATATATTATTATATATAAATTTAAAATTATAAAAATTATACTATATAAAAATAATATAATACTAGAAATTATTAAATTCAAAATAATTTTATTTTATTATTGATATCACAAATCAATGTTTGCTTTATTAAATCTAATCTGTATCTAATCTGTATCCTCCATTGTTTTCGTATATACCACACGACAGCAACAGATTAAATTTTTAATTTTCATAGATATTTGATTTTCTACTAAGT
>NW_017068971.1:0-250 GCF_001483705.2 Eufriesea mexicana | reverse complement strand
TCCTAACGTGTCGAAACCTCTATTGCTGCCATCCTCAGATCCAGGCAGAACATGTTGGTGTGGTGTATCGCAGTTTATTGCAGAAAAGTCAAAGACATCCAAACCTAACCCAAACAATTATAATCTAACCGAACGAAGCCTAACTCAACATAGCGGGACGCGGCAACTATTCCTGGGCTCCCCAGGTTTAAGCAGAGTGTAGTGGAGCACAGAGTTGCGCAGGCAAGCGCCGACTAGCAGTGTATACCTC
>NW_017068970.1:0-250 GCF_001483705.2 Eufriesea mexicana | reverse complement strand
TTGGGTAAGGTCCGGTCAGGTTATGATAGGGTATCTTCGACTTCTGTGCTATGCACTGCATTGCGGTGTGTTTCTGCGCTCTACTGTGCACTAGTACATTCTGCTTCTCTTTGCGGAGGCCAGCAAAAGTGGTCTCGTCATGTTATGTTGAGTTAGGATTCGTTCCTTTGAATTAGGTAAGGTTCAGCTCGGTCAGGTTAACTTAGGCTTTCGTGCTAGACACTAATGTTTGGAGTACTTCTGCGCTGTA
>NW_017068969.1:0-250 GCF_001483705.2 Eufriesea mexicana | reverse complement strand
GAGGACATAAGAATCCTAACCAACATAACCTAACCAAACGTTGGCTAACTCAACCTAGCGTGCTGAAAACGTATTTTCTGGCCTTTCCAGTGCCAAGCAGGGCATATTAGAGTACACCAGGGGCTAAAAATCCAACGAACAGCAGTATACAGCGCAGAAGAATATATCTCATCCGAATGTGCCTAGAGCACAGTAGTTCCCAGAGGTCCGTAGAATAGCAGTGCTGTGCACAAAAGTCAAAGCCATCCTA
>NW_017068968.1:0-250 GCF_001483705.2 Eufriesea mexicana | reverse complement strand
ATGTGAAGATCCTAGGGGAATCTAGATCGTAGGAGATCTAGTTCCTAGGAGAAAACCTAGTCCCTAGGAGAACCTAGTTCTTAGGAGAACCTAGTCCCTAGAGGAATCTAGACTCTAGAATAACCTAGTTTCTAGGAGAACCTAGTCCCTAGGAGAATCTAGTTCCTAGGAGAACCTAGCCCCTAGGAGACAAAATGGCGGACGAGCGCACCGTCTCTAAAAGGTTAAATATAAATATAATAAATGTAAT
>NW_017068967.1:0-250 GCF_001483705.2 Eufriesea mexicana | reverse complement strand
CAAATATATACATTTCATATCTTCTCTCTTTTATCCCTCTCGTTTACCAAATAGAACAGAACTTTTCTCGCGGTAATCGCGATCATTCTTAAGTATCGGCTAGTCTACGCGACATACTCTCGTGTACTTGACAATTTCATGCTTCGTAAGTCATTCACACGACTCGTCTTCGACACTCATTCCAGCCACTGCCACTCTCGTCATACATCGATGCTAGGGTAGTCAACGGGCTGAGTGGCTCATCTGGTAT
>NW_017068966.1:0-250 GCF_001483705.2 Eufriesea mexicana | reverse complement strand
TAGTTGTATGGATGTATGGATCGATGGATGTTTGGTTTGGTGGATGTATGGATGTATGCATGTGTGGATGAATGGATGTATGGATGTATGGATGTATGGGTGTAAGGATGGACGGATGTATGGGTGGATTAATGGGTGGATGGCATGATATATGGATGGATGGATGTATTGGTGTACAGATGTATGTATGCATGAGTGTAAGGATGTATGTATGTATGTATGGATGTTTGTGTGGATGTACGTATGGATG
>NW_017068965.1:0-250 GCF_001483705.2 Eufriesea mexicana | reverse complement strand
CAGTGGTTATCTCCGCCCTACTGTGCCCTAATAAGCTCTGCTTCCCTCTTGGGAGGGCAGGAAGAGTGGCCAGAGCATGTTAGGTTGATTCAGGGTACGTTTGGTTGGTTTACGTTAGAATGGGTAAGGTGTGAGTACCCCTTATATTTCTGCCATACACTGCGTTTCTATGGATCTCTGCCACCTACCCTCCTCCAAAATGTTCCGCATGGCGCTGGGGTGGCCAGCAATAGTGATCGCAGCACGTTAG
>NW_017068964.1:0-250 GCF_001483705.2 Eufriesea mexicana | reverse complement strand
CAGAATGGACCAAGTTCAATACTATATAGTATATTATATTACATTACACTCCAATACTACAATGCTACCATACTCGAAGAACGGACCAATTTTGACACTAGACTACACTCCAATACACCAATACTATCATACCGGAAGAACAAACAATTTCGATACTATACTTCACTACACTCTAATACTCCAATACTACCATACTCGACGAACGGACCAATTTCGAATCTCAGAACTGAAGAACAACGATAAATAAGAA
>NW_017068963.1:0-250 GCF_001483705.2 Eufriesea mexicana | reverse complement strand
CAAACTGATGTGCCGAGAGCAATACTGCTGGCCTCCCCACAGCCAAGCAGAATACACCAGTGCGCAGTAGAGCGCAGAAGTCCACCGAATAGCAGTGTAGAGCACAAACGTCAAAGCCGCCTTAACCAAATTTAACCTAACCCAAACAAACCAAACGTGACCTAACTCAACCAAACGTGCCACGACCACATTTGCTGGCATACCCAGAGCAAAGCAGGACACATTAGAGCACGGTATACCGCAGAAATCA
>NW_017068962.1:0-250 GCF_001483705.2 Eufriesea mexicana | reverse complement strand
GTCAGGCCAAGCCAGGCCAGGTCAGGTCCGGTTAGGTTAGGTAATGTTATGTTAGGTTAGGTTAGCTTTGATTACGATAGGCTAGGATTGGTTGGGTTGGGTTAGGGTAGGTTAGGTCAGGTTAGGATTGGTTGGGTTATGTTAGGTTAGGTTAGGTTAGGTCAGATTAGGTCAGGGCATGCAGGTCCGGTCAAGACAGGTCAGGTCACGTCAGGTCAGTTCAGGTCAGGTCAGGTCAGGACAGGCCATG
>NW_017068961.1:0-250 GCF_001483705.2 Eufriesea mexicana | reverse complement strand
GTTGAAAAAAATAGCAAAAAAGGGCCGAAAAATGAACGAACATGAAATCAGAAGACAATTAACCACCAGGATAGTGAAACAGAAGAAGGAGGTTGAAGAAAACAGAACCAGAAAGCTACAAAAAGGACGAACATGAAGTCAGAAGACAACTAACTACCAGGATAGTCAAATAGAAGAAGAAGATTGAAAAAAAAATCGCAAGAAAACCACAAAAAAGAAGAACATGAAATTAGAAGATAACTAACAATCA
>NW_017068960.1:0-250 GCF_001483705.2 Eufriesea mexicana | reverse complement strand
GAAGAAGCGAAATTCACCTATTTTGAGACGAGACAATTTTTATTTAGAGAGAAAGAAGAAGTGAAATTTCTTGATTATGGGACGAGATAATTTTTATATTCAGAGAAAGGAGAACTGAAATTTTCCTATTTTTGGAGGTACAACGAATTTTATTGCAAATGAACGAACTAATATTGTTCAACTTTGGGGTACAATGAATTTTATTGTAGAAGAAAGAACTGAAATTGTTCGATTTTGGGAGACAACAAAT
>NW_017068959.1:0-250 GCF_001483705.2 Eufriesea mexicana | reverse complement strand
TCGGCACGCAAGTTTGAGTTAGGTTACGTATGTCTTGGCTATGTTCGGACATGTATGAGAGTACAACTTTCACTTTTGTGCTATACACTGCTTTACGGCCGACATCTGTTAACTGCATGGCTCTACTAGCGTCTGCATATCTCTGAGGAGTACAGAAATTGCGGTCGTGGCAGGTTTGGTTGAGACGTGTTACGCTTGATTAGGTTAGGTTAGGTTAAGTTTGGTTAGGATGGCTTTGACATTGTTGTTA
>NW_017068958.1:0-250 GCF_001483705.2 Eufriesea mexicana | reverse complement strand
CAGGTCAGTTCACTTCAGATCAGGTCGTGTATTGTCAGATCAGGTCAGGTCAGGTCAGGACAGATCATATATGGTCAGGTCAAGTCAGGTCATGTCAAATCAGGTCAGGTCAGGTCAGATCTGTCAGGTATGGTCAGGACATGTTAGGCCAGGTCAGGTCAGGTCAGGTCAGGTCATGTCAGGTCATGTCAGGTCAGGGCAGGTCATGTCAGGTCAGGTCAGGTCAGATGCTGGCAGTTCAGGTCAGTTC
>NW_017068957.1:0-250 GCF_001483705.2 Eufriesea mexicana | reverse complement strand
CTGAGAGCAAGGATACGCTGACCAAATATGGCCTAACCTCCCCAACCCAAACGTAGCATAGCATAACGTAACGTGCCGCGACCGCTATTGTTGTCGTCCACAGAGGCAAGAAGAATAGGATAGACCAGAGCGAAGCTCAGGAATCCATAGAATCGCACTGCATTGCAGAAATGTCGAAGCCACCAAGACCTAACCAGAGCTAACATAACATAGGCGAACGCAGCCTATCTCAACCTAACCTGGCGAGACC
>NW_017068956.1:0-250 GCF_001483705.2 Eufriesea mexicana | reverse complement strand
CCCGCGAGTGGTTCGGGTTGGCCTGAAGCACCATGGACGACGTGAAAGTTAGGCCGTATCCATGGCCTCCTCCTGGCCCCCTTTCCGTTGGGCAGGCTGCGGGCCCGGTGCTCCGCCGGTCGGCGTGCCCATCGCGATAGCGTTCGCTGTGACGTAATTCGCGGACGCAGCTTCCGAATTGGCGCTCGCAGGCACAGAGGCGGACACGGCGCCTGCAGGCGCCTGGCGAGCCGCGCAGTTTTCCTTCGGC
>NW_017068955.1:0-250 GCF_001483705.2 Eufriesea mexicana | reverse complement strand
TCGTGGTGAACTAACTTCCTTGCTTAAATAAGGATGAAATATACACTTGGCATGCTAAAGCCGAGGCATTTCTATAGAATCTGGCTGGAAAATTCAATTATATTGACATTATCGACTACTAACGAGGTGATCTATCTTTCTTGCATATAGAAGGAGGAAAGGTTCTACCGCCGTGCTATAATCACTGCAATCCTATAGAATCTGGCTGGAAAATTCAATTTTAGTGACCTTTTCGACTAATATCGTGGTG
>NW_017068954.1:0-250 GCF_001483705.2 Eufriesea mexicana | reverse complement strand
TGTATGGATGGATGGAGGTATGGATGGATGGATTTATGGATGTACGGATACATGAATGTATGGGTGTAGTGATGGATGTATGTATGTATGGATGAATGTATGGATGTATGTATGTATGGATGAATGTATGGATGTATGTATGCATGGATGTATGCATGTATGGACGTATGTATGTATGAATGTAGGAATTTAAGAACGTATGCATGTATGCATGTATGCATGTATGGGTGTATGGGCTTATGGATGAACG
>NW_017068953.1:0-250 GCF_001483705.2 Eufriesea mexicana | reverse complement strand
GATCTTTTCATACATATATGTAATACATGTAAAATTTATTTATTGTATTTTTTAATATATGGTATAGTATAATAATTTTTTTCTAAATTTTAATTACTATACGTTTTTTTTTCTTTTTTTTAGAAAATTTGACAGAGAAATCTTTGGAGGATTGAAATGACTTAGATTGCTAACAGAATTAGTGGAAAAGTATGATTATTAATGGAAGATTGAAGATTACGTGCATGTATACAGACACTAATATTTCAAG
>NW_017068952.1:0-250 GCF_001483705.2 Eufriesea mexicana | reverse complement strand
AATTGAATTTTCCAGCGAGATACCAGAGCATTGCAATGGCTATAGCACGCAAATAGATTCTTTTCACCTTATTTATGCAAGAAAGTCAGCTCTCCACGATATTAGTCAAAAATGCCAATAAAATTGAATCTGCCAGGCACATTCCATATAATTGCAATGGTTTAGCGCGCCGAAAGAATATTTGCTATTTATTTATGCAAGAAAGGTAGCGCACCACAATATTATTCGAAAATGCAAATAAAACTGAATT
>NW_017068951.1:0-250 GCF_001483705.2 Eufriesea mexicana | reverse complement strand
TATTCCCGTCTATGGGGAGGCCAGTAGTATTGGTCTTGGCACGTTAGATTTTGTGAGGCTACGTCAGTCTAGGTTATGCTGGTCAGGCTTAGGTCTGGATAGCTCCAACTTAGGTGGTTTACACTGTTTTTCGATGGATTTCTGCGCTCTACTCTGTTCTAGTATGTACTGATTGACTCTGGGGAGGCCAGCAGTATTGCTCTCGGCACATTAGGTTGAGATAGATTGCGTATAGTCATGGTACGTGTGG
>NW_017068950.1:0-250 GCF_001483705.2 Eufriesea mexicana | reverse complement strand
CAGAGCCAACCAGAATATACTAGGGCACAGTAGAGCGCATAAGACCGCGGCATTGTAGTGTATAGCACAAAAGTAAAAGCTACCTTACCGTAACATAACCAAACGTAACACAAACGAACGTGACATTACTCGTCATAATTTCCCGCGGCCACTATTTCTGGCATCCTCAGAACCAAGCAGAATACATTATATGTCAGTAGAGCGCAGAAATCCACCGCATTGCTGTGCATAGCACAAATGCGTGAGATAC
>NW_017068949.1:0-250 GCF_001483705.2 Eufriesea mexicana | reverse complement strand
CACCCATATATCCAACAATCCATACATCCATCGATCCAAACATCCATCCATCCATACATCTATCCACGCATCCATACATCCATATATGCATCCATACCGACATCAAAACATAAGTCCAAACATACACCTGTACATTCATCCATACGCACATCCACACATCCAAACATCCATACATCCATAAATACACCCATCCATGCACTCATCCATCCATACGTAAATCCATACAACCATGCATACCCCCATACACTCA
>NW_017068948.1:0-250 GCF_001483705.2 Eufriesea mexicana | reverse complement strand
ATGGAATGGAATGCAACGGCTATAGCAAACCAATACGATCTTTCCTCCGTATTTATGCAGAAAAGCATGATCACCGCAATATTAGTCGAAAATGTCATTAGAATTGAACTTTTCTGAGAGATTCCCATGCAATGCAATTGCTATAGCAAACCAATAGGAACTTTCCTCCATATTTATGCAGAGAAGGTTGCTCACCGCGACATTAGTCGAAAATGTGAATAGAATTGACATTTTCAGTCGGATTCTATTG
>NW_017068947.1:0-250 GCF_001483705.2 Eufriesea mexicana | reverse complement strand
TATGGAGAAGGTTAGTTCTATGATAAGATGTCTGGCGGCATGGGAAATCGGAATGGAGCGTTTGTGAAGAG
Source organism: Eufriesea mexicana (assembly GCF_001483705.2). NCBI lineage: Eukaryota > Metazoa > Arthropoda > Insecta > Hymenoptera > Apidae > Eufriesea > Eufriesea mexicana. Next base: position 179 of record NW_017068947.1, on the reverse strand, counting down.
GGTTAAATTTTTAAGGATAAGAAGTCTATTTTTGGGCATAGCGCCAGATAACTATGCAGGAGGTTGATAGTTTCGGGTAAGGGAGGTAAAGAATGAAAGTAGAATCGGAGGGTTTCATTACAAGATGATCGATTATCAGCTGATTGTCTTCTATTGGCACACGACTCGTCTTCATTAAT
>NW_017068946.1:0-250 GCF_001483705.2 Eufriesea mexicana | reverse complement strand
GCTTGTCTTCGGGGGGGCCTGTAGTTGCCTCGGGGCGTTAGGTAGTGTTAGGTTACGTTCGGTAAGGTTATGCGTGTTTTGGTATGGTTTGGATCCCTTTGACTTTCTTGGCAAGGGCAGATACTAGATGGACATCTGCGCCTTTTACGGCTATACTAAACTCTGCTTGACCCTGGAGAGACCAGGGACGGTGATCGCTGCTCGTTAGGTTGAGTTACGTTACGATCGGGTATGTAACGGTTTGATAGAT
>NW_017068945.1:0-250 GCF_001483705.2 Eufriesea mexicana | reverse complement strand
GGGAGTCAGAATTACTGGTATAGGCACGTTAGAGTGATATATGCTACGTTCTGTTATGTTACGTTTGGTTAGGTGAGGATAGAATGACTTTGACTTTTGCGCTAAACACTGCTATTCGGAGGATTTCTGCGCTCTACTGTGATCTAGTATATTCTGCTTGGCAATGAGGTTGCCAGCAGTACTGTTTTCGGTACGTTAGTCTGAGTTAGTTTGCGTTTGACAATGTTACGTTTGGCCAGGATAGGAGACG
>NW_017068944.1:0-250 GCF_001483705.2 Eufriesea mexicana | reverse complement strand
CATGCATACTTCCATCCACCAATCCATCCATCCTTTAATGCATCCATACATATTTAAATCCATACATCCACACATCCGTACATTCGGCCTATTCGTTCCTCAATGCATCCACACTTCCACCCATCCATACAGCCATCCATCCATACATACTTCCATACGCACACCCATACTACCATACGTCCATCCGTCCAAACATCCACCCATCCACACATCCATCGATCCATACATCCTTCCATGCATACTTCCATCC
>NW_017068943.1:0-250 GCF_001483705.2 Eufriesea mexicana | reverse complement strand
GGAGCGCAGAGGTCCATATGATGGCAGTGTATAGAAGAAAAGTCAAAGATATCCTATCCTAACTCATACTAACCTAACATAGCCAAACTTAACCTAACAGAAGCTAACCTGACGAGACTGCAGTTGCTGCCTCCCCAGAGCCAAGCGTAGCAGATTAGAGATCATTGGAGATCAGAAGTCCGCCGAGTAGCAGCGTATAGCACAAAAGCCAGAGCTACATTTTCCTAACCCAACCAAACTTAACGCAGCC
>NW_017068942.1:0-250 GCF_001483705.2 Eufriesea mexicana | reverse complement strand
ATTTTATTGATAGTTTCGACTAATATCGTGGTGGGCTATCTTTCCTGCATAAATAAGGAGGAAGGATTCTAATGGCGTGCTATAGCCTTTACAATGCTATAAACTCTGGCTGGAAAGTTCAATTTTAATGATAGTTTCGACTAATATCGTGGTGAGCTATCCTTCATGCCTAAATAAGCAGCGTAGTTTCTATTGGCGTGCTGTAGGCACTGCATTGCTATAGAATCGTCCTGGAAAATTCTATTTTATC
>NW_017068941.1:0-250 GCF_001483705.2 Eufriesea mexicana | reverse complement strand
TAATTTCTCAATCTTCGAATTTTTTCACTTATACACTTGTTTTCTTTATGAATGAAAAATCTCTTTTTCGCGTAAAAATGTCTTTGCTATTCGTCAGTTGAATGCTGGTTATAATAGTTTGTTCTTAGCATCGACCAGAGCGGAGATCGTCCTTTCAGTCTGTCCGAACCGACACGACTGGCGTGCGTTCCCTTCGGCCGGTTGGAAGCGAAACGACTGGGATCGTCCCTTTCGGTCGGTCAGATGCGGC
>NW_017068940.1:0-250 GCF_001483705.2 Eufriesea mexicana | reverse complement strand
CTTGGAAATACTGACCCTACGACTCGTGATGAGTAAGCCAAGGCAGGATGGGTCGAATGCACCGCGTAACATCGATGGTACACTGACTCTGATAGATCAATTACTGCTCTTTTTAGCGATGTAGTGGTATTAATATTGACGAGGTTCGTTTTAATAGCGGATAAATGTATAGTTAGGAACTTTTTGAAAATTATTGGTCGTTAAATTTGGTGATCCTTGAATTTTTATTTGCAGATACTTTATTCCTTTA
>NW_017068939.1:0-250 GCF_001483705.2 Eufriesea mexicana | reverse complement strand
CATCCATACGTACATCCACACATCCATACATACTCCCATACACACATCCATTTATACATCTGTACTTCCGTACATCCGTCCATCCATACCACAATACATCCGTACATCCATCCATCCATACAGCCACCCATCCATACATACATCCATCCATACATCCATCGATCCATACATCCTTCCACCCATACAGCCACCCATCCATACATCCATCGATCCATACATATATCCATCCATACATCCGTACATCAATCCG
>NW_017068938.1:0-250 GCF_001483705.2 Eufriesea mexicana | reverse complement strand
AACATGACCAAATGCTGCGTAGCTCAAACTCGCCTGATGAGACCAGTATTGCTGTCCTGCTCAAAGCCCACCAGAGCATATTAGAGTACAGCAGAGCGCAGAAATCCACCGAATAGCAGTACATAACCCAAAAGACAAAGGTACCCTTTCCCGACCTAACCAAACGTATCATTAGCAAACGTAGCACAACTAAGACTAACATGCCGAGACTACTACTGCCGGCCTCCGCAGTGCTAAGCAGAATATACTA
>NW_017068937.1:0-250 GCF_001483705.2 Eufriesea mexicana | reverse complement strand
ATTGCCGTGCTCAACTGAACAATAGCATATTCTGCGGTGCTATAGGGAGGGCAACACTAGTGGCCTCGCCAAGTTAGGTTGAACTCCTTACGTTTGCTTATGCTACGTTTGGTTAGGTTAGGGGACGGTAGCTCGGACCTTTGTGCTGTACACTCCTATTTGGTGGATTTCTGCGCTCTACGTTGCACTAATATGCCCTGCTTCTCCCTGGGGAGGCCAGCACCAGAGGTCGCGGCACGTTAGTTTGAGT
>NW_017068936.1:0-250 GCF_001483705.2 Eufriesea mexicana | reverse complement strand
ATTCACCAAGCTATAACAGGATATAGGTTTTGAATAGACCTATTCTCTGCCAAGTAGATGGCTCTTATTGCCACTGGGCTGAAGGCGTTAGGCGATCTATTCACCAAGCTGTAACAGGTTATAGATTTTTAATATACCTATTTTCTGGCAAGTAGGTGTCTGTACTTGCCATTGGATTGAAGGCGTTAGGCGATGTATTCAGCAAGCTAAGACAGCCTATAGATTTTGAATAGGCTTATTCTCTGGCAAG
>NW_017068935.1:0-250 GCF_001483705.2 Eufriesea mexicana | reverse complement strand
AAAGGAGACTAGCTCAACGTAAAGTGCCGAGCTGAACAGGCTGGAGCACTTTAGAGCGTTGTTATCCACCGAACGTCAGTGTATAGCACAATAGTCAAAGCTGCCACCTCCTAACATACCCAATCGTAGTATAACCAAGCGTAGCGTATCAAAACCTAACGTACCGCGACCACGATTGCCGGCATCCACATAGCCAAGCAGTACATATTAGTGGATAGGGAACGCAGAAATCCATACAATCGCTATGTAC
>NW_017068934.1:0-250 GCF_001483705.2 Eufriesea mexicana | reverse complement strand
GTAAATAGATCGCCTAACGCCTTCAATCCAATGGCAAGTGCAGCCTTCTACTTGCCATAGAACTGGTCTATTCAAAGTATACATTCTGTTCTAGCTAGGTGAATAGGTCGCCTAAAGCCTTCAAACAATGGCAACTACAGCCATTTACTAGCCAGAGAATAGTTCTATTCAAAATCTATAACCTGTAATAGCTTGGTAAATAGATCGCCTGTCGCCTTCAATCCAATGGCAAGTACAGCCATCTACTTCC
>NW_017068933.1:0-250 GCF_001483705.2 Eufriesea mexicana | reverse complement strand
ATGCGGTAAGGCGTTACATCGACGTGGTATACACGTCGCTGTCGGCTTTGGAACAAAAGCATCCCAATGTGCGTGGAACGTCTTTATAACGCAAGTGGTTAACCAATCTGAGCACCGTGAGCCTCAGTTCGATCACTGGGAAAATCGAGAAGTCAGTCATTCTTTCGTTTTCATGTCAAACGTCTGACTGTCTAGCGCTCGACTACTTTTAAATTTCTCGTGAAACGTTGCTACCGTTGGTGCTCGACTC
>NW_017068932.1:0-250 GCF_001483705.2 Eufriesea mexicana | reverse complement strand
GTTCCCCAATACATGATGGCGGTGATCGGCGACTATTTGGCGGAGCGCTCGATCGAATATCCCAAACGATACCCGACCGTCGTGCGGACGACGAACTGCGGGGTTCCACAGGGATCGGTATTCGGGCCGGTCCTCTTGGACCTCGCGTACGACGCCGCGCTGCGCAATCCCATCCCCCGCGGCCTGGGCCTGACGTGTTACGCGGACGACACGCTGGTGATGGCTGTCGGGTCGAGTTGGGAGGAGGCCA
>NW_017068931.1:0-250 GCF_001483705.2 Eufriesea mexicana | reverse complement strand
GGCACGTTGTGATGAGTTATGTTACGTTTCGTTAGGGTCTGTTTGCTTGGGACATGTTTGGATAGTTTTGACTTTCTTGGCATAGACTGCTATTCGGTGAACTTCAGCGCCATGCTGTGCTCTTATATGCTCTTGTCGACCCCGCGGGGGCCAGAAATCGTGGTCGCTGGACGTTAGGTTGAGTTAAGTTACGTTTGGTTATGTTACGATTGGTTAGGTTAGGAGAGGTTAGCTTTGACTTTTGCGCTAT
>NW_017068930.1:0-250 GCF_001483705.2 Eufriesea mexicana | reverse complement strand
TTAGAGCACATTGGAGCGCAGAAATCCACGGAATGTCAGTGTATAGCACGAAAGTCAAAGACAGCCTGACCGAGCTTGACAAAACCTAACCTAACCATACGTAACATAACCCAACGTAACGTGCGAGATCAGTATCGCTGGATTCCCTAGAAAATATTAGAACACGGTAGGGCGCAGGAATCCGCGAATAGCAGTGTATAGCACAAAAGTCAAAGCTGTCCTATCCTAATTTATCTACCCTTAATGTAAC
>NW_017068929.1:0-250 GCF_001483705.2 Eufriesea mexicana | reverse complement strand
CTCGACAGCTGCCTCAGGACCGGTCGCTTCCCGGCATGTTGGAAGAGAGCGAGGGTCTTGCTGCTCCCGAAACCAGGGAAGCCGCCGAACCCTCCGAAGGCATATCGGCCGATATGCATGCTCGACGAGGCGGGTAAGCCCTTCGAGCGCGTTCTAGCTGCCCGCTTCCGAGAGTATTTAACGGACGTGGGTCCCGATCTCAGCGTCAGCCAGTTCGGATTCCGGCATGGTCGGTGGACGATCGACGCGA
>NW_017068928.1:0-250 GCF_001483705.2 Eufriesea mexicana | reverse complement strand
TATAATCTGTTATAATGTGTGTACTTATAAAATTTTATGTATAATGAAATTATAAATTTAAAATTAAATTGAGAAATTAATTTTTTCGTTTTTTATGGAACTTCCGTGATTATGGAGAACATGTTATATTATACGACGATTATTTTTTGGATGGAATATTAGTTTAAATGGATGCAATCAATGATTGAATTTTCGTTGGAGTTGGAATGTTTCGATCATTTGAATTTTCTTGTAATATACTTTGCTAATA
>NW_017068927.1:0-250 GCF_001483705.2 Eufriesea mexicana | reverse complement strand
GCTAAGCAGAGTTTAATAATCTAAATTAGACCCTCCTAAGCAGACAGCACCCATAGCAACAATAGAACAGAGCAGGGTGAAATCAAAAATAGTATAGGAGTGATATAAAATGAAATGAAACAAGGGAACGACATAGAATTCCGCGAAATAAATCGTGATACAATAAATTAATAAACAGGCACAAAACCCCAAAAGATACACGGAATTCCAAATATCCAAAAGAAAAATGGCACAAAGAAACGATAAACAA
>NW_017068926.1:0-250 GCF_001483705.2 Eufriesea mexicana | reverse complement strand
TAATACACATTTCCTCTTCTCATTCCTTCTATTCAAATTTAACACATTAGCGATGATCATTGATTTTGAGCACTAATATTAATATTCATTTATATCAGGAACACAACATACCTATGTATATGTATATGTTTATATGTATATATATATGTTTAGGTTTTTGTCACTACTTGTTGAATCCCATATATCGCGTCGTCGTGTCACTACTCGCAATATGGTGTCAATGACTTTAAGTGCCACCACTATTGATAGG
>NW_017068925.1:0-250 GCF_001483705.2 Eufriesea mexicana | reverse complement strand
GATTTCTCTCTCCATATATATACAAGGGAGTTACCTCACCACGATATTAGTCGAAAATAACAACAGAATTGAATTTTCCAGGCAGATTATATAACAATGCAATGGCTATTGCACGGCAATAGAATCTATCCTTCTTATTTATGCACGAAAGTGAGCTCAGCACGATATTAGTCGAAAATGCCATTATAATTGAATTTTCCAGCTTGATTCTATACCATTGTAATGGCTATAGCACGTCACTGGAATCTTT
>NW_017068924.1:0-250 GCF_001483705.2 Eufriesea mexicana | reverse complement strand
TATAACTAGAGATATTTATAATACCCAGTGCTGTAGTGGAGCAACCACCAATTCAGCACTGTAGCCGTTGGACAAATTTGTTCACTGGTGGTGTAAATTCCAAAGCACGGCGAGGTTAATCAATATACAGGACGGTGGTGGCTAGAGCTATTTCCAATTGCGAGTACGCTTCTATTACATCCATCAACACAGCACTGTAGACGTTGAATTTATCTGTTCAGTGATGATTTATATTCCACATATATTCTAC
>NW_017068923.1:0-250 GCF_001483705.2 Eufriesea mexicana | reverse complement strand
CTACGTATGGTAAATCTACGTTAGTATGGGATAGGTATGAATAGCTTCGACTTGTATGCTATATACTGCTATACATTGAACTTCTGCGGTCTACTCTGCTCTAGTATGTTCTGCTTGGCCATGGGGACGTCAGCAATAGTGGTCTGGGCACGTTAGGCAGCATTATGGTACGTTCGGGAAGGTTACGTTGGGTTAAATTTGGTAGGGTTTGCTTTGGCATTTCTGCTATACACCGCCATTCGGTCGATAT
>NW_017068922.1:0-250 GCF_001483705.2 Eufriesea mexicana | reverse complement strand
ATGTTACGATTGGTTATGTTAGGAAAGGATAGCTTTAACTTTTGTGCTGCATACTGCTATTCGCTGGATTTCTGCGCTCTACGGTGCTCTAATATGAACTGTATGTCTCTGGGGGTGCCAGGAATATCGGCCGTGTCATGTTTGTCTGTGTTATGTTTCGTTCGGTTAGTTTAGGTTGGGGTATGTTAGGTTAGGATGGCTTTGACTTTAGTGCTATACACTGTTGTTGGGTGGGTTTCTGCACTCTATT
>NW_017068921.1:0-250 GCF_001483705.2 Eufriesea mexicana | reverse complement strand
CCAGCGACAAGATCCCGAATTTATTTTCCGTCTCGAGACTCGCGTATAATACGAAGTACAACGCGAGTGGCAATTTTCGCACCCTTTTCGCTCGCATCTTCTTAATCCGATTTAAGCGGCGTCGCTATCAAATGTTAGTAATTTCTGCGCGACCAAAGCGCACGGCTTACCCGCGGAAAATCTGTCGACCTGACGGTAGCAGGTTGGCCAACGTGGAGAATGCGAGGTATTTCCGTCACGTGCATCCCTG
>NW_017068920.1:0-250 GCF_001483705.2 Eufriesea mexicana | reverse complement strand
ACGAAAGTCGGTGTTGTCCTAACCAAACTTAACCTAACCTTACCAAGCCGAACGTAGCCTGACCCAACCTGACGTGCCACGACTGCTATTGCACGCCTCCCTAGATTCGAGCAGAGTAGAGTAAAGCAATGTAGAGCGCAGAAGTCCACCGAATGGCCGTTTAGAGCGCAAAAGTCAATAAAATTCAAATCGAGTCTACCAAACCTAATCCAACGAAGCCTAACCTAACCCAAACTAGCGTGCCGAGACA
>NW_017068919.1:0-250 GCF_001483705.2 Eufriesea mexicana | reverse complement strand
GAGTTCTACAGTGCTGTAATATTTTCATCTTGGCACTGGGAAGGACAGACGTAGTTGTCTCGACAGGACAGTTTGTGCTAGGCTATGTTTAGCTATTTTCCGTTGGTTTGTGTTAGGTTTGAGCGACTTCGACTATTCTGATGTACTCTGCGATTCTATGGATTTCAGCGATCTATTCTCCACTAGTGTGTTCTGCATGGCTCTGAGGACGCCAGCAACAGTTGCCTCGGCAGGTTAGGCTGAGTTAGGC
>NW_017068918.1:0-250 GCF_001483705.2 Eufriesea mexicana | reverse complement strand
GAAAGTGACGAGGAAGTAAAAACCCGAGAAAAATCGTAAGTTATAAACAAAGAGGAAGAGTTAGTTCATTGTTTACATTATAACTATGTTATAGAAAGTAGGCATTTTTATTGACTATCTTACATTTATATTTTCAGAGCAATGAAGGAAAGGATAAAAAATAAATTGAGAGATATGAAAAAGGAACGGAAGAAGGTAGAAAATGATAAAATAGATGATGTTGAAGGTGATAAAGATATAAAGGAAAATG
>NW_017068917.1:0-250 GCF_001483705.2 Eufriesea mexicana | reverse complement strand
AGCTTGGTGAATAGATCGCCTATCGCCTCCAATCCAATGGCAAGTACAGCCATCTTCTTGCACAGACTAGGTCTATTCGACATCTATAATCTGTTATAGCTTGGTGAGTTGATCGCCTAACACCGTCAAACAGTGGCAAGTACAGCCATCTACTTGCCATAGAATAGTTCAATTCAAAATCTATAAGCTACTATAGCTTGGTAAATAGATCGCCTGACGCGTTCAATCCAATGGCAAGTACAGCCATTTA
>NW_017068916.1:0-250 GCF_001483705.2 Eufriesea mexicana | reverse complement strand
AGCACGGTAGTTGCTACAATCACCGATATATCACTGTATCCGTTGCATTGATCTGTTCAATGACGCTTTAGGCTCCACAGTAACTCTGGGATGATCAATGTATACGTCAGTTGTGGCTGGAGATGTTTATAACACCAAGTACGGTAGACGATGCATCCACAAATTGTGCACTGTAGCAGTTGGATAAATTCGTCCGCTGGCGATATGTATCACAAAGCACGACTAGTTAAACCAATGTATATGACGGTTG
>NW_017068915.1:0-250 GCF_001483705.2 Eufriesea mexicana | reverse complement strand
GAGGAAGGATTCTATTGGCGCGCCATAGCAATTGCAATGCTATAGAGTCCGGCGGGAACATTTCATTTTCTTGACGTTTTCGACTAATATCGTGGTGACCGAACATTCATGCATATATTAGGAGGAAACATTCTACTCTCGTGTAATGGCCATTGCAATGCTACAGAATCTGGCTGGAAAATTCAAGTTTACTTACATTTTCGACTAATATCGTGGTGAGCTAACTCTCTTACATGAATAAGAAGGATAG
>NW_017068914.1:0-250 GCF_001483705.2 Eufriesea mexicana | reverse complement strand
CAGCTTCGGCTTTCGTGCTATGCACGTTTGTTCGTTCGATTTCTGCGCTCGACTGCACTCTACGATATTCTGTTTGGCCCCTGGGAGGCCACCAATGGTGGAGGCGGCACATAACGTTGAGGTAGGGTACATTCGGTTGCGTTATGTTAGTTTGGGATAGTTTTGGGTAGCTATGACTTTTGTGCTGTACACTGCGGTTCTACGTATTTCGGCGCTCTGCTGTCCTCTAGTAAGACCTGCTCGATTCTGG
>NW_017068913.1:0-250 GCF_001483705.2 Eufriesea mexicana | reverse complement strand
GAGCTATAGCCATTGCAATGCTATAGAATGTGGCTGGAAAATTCAATTCTATTAACATTTTCGTCTAATATCGTGGTGAGCTAACCTTCTTGGATGAATATGGACAAAAGATTTTATTGGCGCGCTATAGCCACTGCAATTCTATAGTATCCGGATGGAAAATTCAGTTTTATTGGCATTTTCGACTAATATCGTCGTGAGTTAACTTTCTTGTATAAATAAGGAGGAAAGGTACCATTGCCGTGAAATA
>NW_017068912.1:0-250 GCF_001483705.2 Eufriesea mexicana | reverse complement strand
GATTCTATTCGCGTGTTATAGCCATTGCAATGCTATAGAATCTGGCTGGAAAATTCAATTTTACTGACATTTTACACTAATAGCGTGGTGACCTAACTTTCTTGCATATATGTGGAGGAAAGATTCGACTGGCGTGCTGCAGCCATTGCAGTGCTATAGAGTCTGTCCCGAAAATTCAATTTTATTTTCATTTTCGACTAATATCGTGGTGAGCTAACTTTCATCCATAAATAAGGAGGAAAGGCTCTAT
>NW_017068911.1:0-250 GCF_001483705.2 Eufriesea mexicana | reverse complement strand
ATCTACTATAAGAGCGTTATTAACACTGAACCTGCCACGGTGGATCATGTAATCCATCAAATACCCAGTCAAATGGTTGTATTTGATGCAGCACCTATATATAATTCTCAAAAAAATGAAGTAAATAAAAACGAAGATATGAAATAGAACTACCAAAAACCAATAACATCAAATGCAGAATTTTTGGTCGAAGTTTCGGAACCTCTCACTTACTAAATTACTTACGTACTAAATTTCACGTCTTAATGGC
>NW_017068910.1:0-250 GCF_001483705.2 Eufriesea mexicana | reverse complement strand
ATGGATGTATATATCGATGTATGTATGTATGTAATGATGGATTGATGGATTGATGGATGGATGTATGTATGGATGTATGTATGGATGAATGTATGGGTGTGTGTATGGATGTATGTATTGTTGTATGTATGTATGTGCGGATGGATGGATGGATTGTTGTGTTGATGTATGGATGGATGGATGTATCGATCTATCGATGTATGGATCTATGGATGTATGGAACAATCGATGTATGGATGGGTGGATGTAT
>NW_017068909.1:0-250 GCF_001483705.2 Eufriesea mexicana | reverse complement strand
GACTTTTGTGCTATACGCTGTTAATCTATGGACCACTGCGAAGTCAAACATACGCTAACTCAATACTTCGTGGCGCGACCACTATCTCCGCTCTCCCCACGGGAAAGCAGAATATAGAAGAGCACAGTAGAACGTAGAAAACCACCGAAAAACAATGTGTACCACGAAAGTCATATCCATCCAAGCTCAACCCAAACTAGCGTAACGTATCCAAACGTAGCCTAATTCATCATAACCGCCCAAGACCACT
>NW_017068907.1:0-250 GCF_001483705.2 Eufriesea mexicana | reverse complement strand
CTAATGCTGTGGTGAGCTACCTTTCTTGCATAAAAAAGAATGAATGACTTTATTGGCTTGCTATAGCCTTGGCAATGCTATAGAATCTGGATTGAAAATTCAATATTAATGACGCTTTCTCGGCTAATATCGTGGTGAGTTAACTTTCTCGCATAAATAATGGGGAAAGATTCTATTGGCGTACTGGAGGCCTTGCAATGCTATAGAATCTTGCTGGAAAGTTCAATATTTTTGACAGTTTCGGCTATTA
>NW_017068906.1:0-250 GCF_001483705.2 Eufriesea mexicana | reverse complement strand
AGTCAGATTCTATTGCAATGCTGTGGCTATAGCACACCAGTAGAACCTTACCTCGTTGTTTACACTGAAAGGATTGCTCACCGCAATATTAGACGTAAATGTCAATAAGGTTGAATTTTTCGGTCAGAATCTAATGCCATGCAAAGTCTACAGCAAACCAATGGAATCTACCACCTTATTTGTGCACAAAACATTCCTCAACAAGATATTAGTCGAAAATGTCAATAAAATGGAACTTTTCAGACAGATT
>NW_017068905.1:0-250 GCF_001483705.2 Eufriesea mexicana | reverse complement strand
ATATTAGTCGAAAATGTCAATAAAATTGACATTGCATTGAGATTCTATTGCAATGCAATGGCTGTATCAACGCAATATAATCTTTCTTCCTTATTTACGCAGAAAGGTTTGCTCACCACAGTATTAGACGAAAAGGACAATAAAATTGGACTTTCCAGTCGGATTCTGTTGCAAAGCAATGGCTATGACGGACCAATAGGATCTTTCCTCCTAACTCATGCAGAGAAAATCGCTCACAACGATATTATTC
>NW_017068904.1:0-250 GCF_001483705.2 Eufriesea mexicana | reverse complement strand
GTAAGAAGGGCGAACGGAGCCTAGCCCAACAAAACGCACCTTATCCACGATAGCTCGTCTCCCAAGGGTCAAGCAGAACAAGCTAGGGTACAGTAAAGCGCAGAAGTCCACTGCATTACAGTGTGCAGGACACAAGTCAAAGATATCCTATCCCAACCCAAATAAACGTAACATAACCAAACGTAATCTAACTAAACCTGACACGCTGTGGTCACTCTTTCTGGCTTCCCCAGAGCAAAGTAGAGCGTAT
>NW_017068903.1:0-250 GCF_001483705.2 Eufriesea mexicana | reverse complement strand
ATGTATGCATGGATGTATGTATGGATGCATTAACGGCTGTATCTATGGATGTATGTATGGATGTATGAATGGGCGTTGGTATGGATCTACGAATGGATGGATGAGTGCATGGATGGATGGATTTGCGGATGTATGGATGTGAGGATGTATGGATGTATGGATGGGTGGAAGTAGGGATGGATGGATATATGGATGGATGGATGTATTAATGTATGGACGTGTGTATGCATGGATGTATGTATGTATGGCC
>NW_017068902.1:0-250 GCF_001483705.2 Eufriesea mexicana | reverse complement strand
GTCAATTGTTTTTGAACTCTGAAGTTGGTCTGCCTTCATCAGCCAGGCCCTTCTAGTGACTAAGGGCCAACGAATCGTTAGTCATCCAACACTATCTTTATTTCACCATCCATCTCTTTTTCACCCTATTCGCAATGCGATTTCCTTTACCGTGTATTCTATTACCGATTGCCTCTGCTCGTGCTAACGTTTATGAACATCCATAATGATAGCACACTGTAGGAAATACCCAAATAGAAAATGTCAATAA
>NW_017068901.1:0-250 GCF_001483705.2 Eufriesea mexicana | reverse complement strand
AATATATATGCTATATAAAGTATACTACGCAATATATACTCTATACAGTATATAATACTCAATATATATATTCTATATACATTCTACATAGTATATACTACTCTATATCTATTATAAATAATATATATTACTCAATATATATTCCATATAGTGTATACTATCCAATATGTATTCTATATAGTATATACTACTCAATATATATTCTATATATATATACACTATGATAATAAGTACTATAATATATATATAT
>NW_017068900.1:0-250 GCF_001483705.2 Eufriesea mexicana | reverse complement strand
TCGAGTTTTATGCTGTACACTGCTACTCGGTGGTCTCTGCGCCCTACATTACTCTGCAATAATTTGCTCGCCGGTGGCGAGGACAGTAATAGTGGTATCGGCTCGTTAGGTTCAGCTAAGCTACATCCTGTTATGTTACATATGGCTGCGTCAGGATATGGTAGCTTCAACTAATATGCCATGCACGGCGGTTCTATTAATATCTGCCCTCTACTCCCCTCTAATATGTTTTACTTGGCTCTGGTGAGGG
>NW_017068899.1:0-250 GCF_001483705.2 Eufriesea mexicana | reverse complement strand
AATCAATAATTTATAATATGATATATAAAACATTTATACACATTATATTAAATTATATACAGCAACAATATATACTACATCATGCATATAATATATAATCATTTCTAGTATATCATGTGTTATAAATTATGTTATAAAATGCATGTTATATCGTAATATAATAATTAATAATACTGCACATTCTAATAGCATTAGTACATATTACTAATAGAATAATACACAAATATCAGATAACCAAATAATTAATATC
>NW_017068898.1:0-250 GCF_001483705.2 Eufriesea mexicana | reverse complement strand
ACGTCCATACATACATTCATGCATGCATCCATACATTCATCCATGTAAGCATCCGTACATTCACCCATACAAACATCCATACATACACCCTTTCTTCTGTCCATCCAGCCATCCATTCATCCACCCACACATCCATACATCCATGCATGTGTACAACCGTACATGTTTACATCCATACATCGATAAATTCGAACATCGATACATTCGTACATCCATACATCCACACATCTATGCATCCATAAATCCGTCC
>NW_017068897.1:0-250 GCF_001483705.2 Eufriesea mexicana | reverse complement strand
CTTTACGATGTATCTATAAAAGTTCACAAATTAATCGCAGGAATCGAGTAATTAATTAATTTTCTAATAAAACTTCAAAATGGAACAGGCAGCGCCACCTATATCTATGCATTGGAACTAACGAAGCACAAGCTTCCAGATAAAAATTATAGACGGCGCTGTATGTTCCTTTTTAAAGTATTATTAAAAAATTAATTAATTACTCGATTCCTGCGATTAATTTGTGAACTTTTATAGATACATCGTAAAG
>NW_017068896.1:0-250 GCF_001483705.2 Eufriesea mexicana | reverse complement strand
AGATGGATGGATTGTTGGATTGATGTATGGATGTATGGATGGATGGATGGATGTATGGATGGACGGAGGTATGTATGGTTGGACTTCAGGATGTAAGGATGTATGAATGAATGGATGTATGGATGGGTAGGTGTGTGGATGGACGGATGTATTAATGTATGGACGTTTGTATTTATGGATGCATGAATGTATGACCGTATTTGCGTTATGGATGTACGGATGTATGTATGCTTGGATGTATGGATGTAAG
>NW_017068895.1:0-250 GCF_001483705.2 Eufriesea mexicana | reverse complement strand
TTCTGCTCTCTACCGTGTTCTAGTATATTCTGGTTGGCCTTGGGGATTCCAGCAGTAGTGTCCTCGGCACTTTCGGTTAAGTTATGAAACGTTGGATTACAATATGTTTGGATAGTATAGGACTTAACAGCTTTGACTTTTGATCTACACACTGCTGCTCCGGGGAATTCTGCGCTCTACAATACCCTACGATACTCTGCTCTACCCATAGGTGTCTAGCAATAGTGGTCGCGTCACGATAGGTCCTACG
>NW_017068894.1:0-250 GCF_001483705.2 Eufriesea mexicana | reverse complement strand
GATAAAGTACTACAATCGTTTTATCCGTATTAATTTTTCAAGTCAAATGTGTGGTGCTGAGTTCTTGTATATGTGTACATTCTCGTATGTACTTACGTGTATTTGCGCCTTGATGCTTATACCAATCACGATACTCTTCCAAAAATTCATTCTCGAATTTGTATATATTCTGTAACTACCCTTCCTCTGCGTTTATAAATAAAGACAGTGATTATTATTCATAAATACTAAACGCTACACTACACTACAC
>NW_017068893.1:0-250 GCF_001483705.2 Eufriesea mexicana | reverse complement strand
TATTAGAATAATAAAAATGTTACACCCTATATGTTAGAAATATTATAGATTAGGTTAGGTTAGGTTAGAATTATTCATTCGAACGAAAATTATTGTTATTAGAATAATAGAAATGTTACACCCTATATGTTAGAAATATTATGAGTTAAGTTAGGTTATAATTATTTATTCAAATGAAAATTATTGTTATTAGAATAATAAAAATGTTACACCCTATATGTTAGAAATATTATAGATTAGGTTAGGTTAG
>NW_017068892.1:0-250 GCF_001483705.2 Eufriesea mexicana | reverse complement strand
CCAAACGAAGTGTAGACTAACTAAACCTGACGAGCCGAGGCCACTGTTGCCGGCATCTCCATCGCCGAGCAGAACACATTAACGGAGAGTGAAGCGCAGAAGACCAATGAATGGCAATGCATAGCTGAAAAGTCAAAGATATCCTAACAAAAACAAACCTAACCTATCCCAACGTAACCTAACCCAACCTAGCGTTCCGAGACAACTATTACTGGCATCCCAGAGCCAAGCAGAGCATATTATAGCACAG
>NW_017068891.1:0-250 GCF_001483705.2 Eufriesea mexicana | reverse complement strand
AAAAATAACCAGCCACCTGGGTGAGCGGGAGGGTTACGTGGGTCCCTTAACCACTAAAACCACGACGTTGGCCAGACCTTCACATTTAGGTGCTCCCTGGATTTCGCGGCTTCGCAACCTCCAAGACGCCCCGGCGACTCAACCGCAGTTCCCTCCCAGCGCGACGGGATGTCTCTCACGATGCATACGTGTGCATGCACGTGAGACGGGTCGTTTACAGGCGCACACACCACGCATATCAGAGCACGGC
>NW_017068890.1:0-250 GCF_001483705.2 Eufriesea mexicana | reverse complement strand
GTCAGATAAGGTTGTGCACAGGAAATAAAACAACACAAAATTGTGCAATTTGTGAAAGATTTGCCTGTGGGAAATGCACGAAGGGGACACCAATTACATGTAAAAAATGTACTTAACCGATTGTTTTGGTTACTGAAATAAAAATATGTGTTTCATTACATTATTAAGAATGAGAAAATATGTAGTGAATTATTTCCTTTAATAAATCAGAAATTTCTTTCTGATAATCAACATTTGTTTCATAAGGGGT
>NW_017068889.1:0-250 GCF_001483705.2 Eufriesea mexicana | reverse complement strand
AGCAGATGCTATTGCACCAATGCAGGGTGCAGATATCTACCGAATAGCGGTGCATAGCACAAAAGTCAAAGCCATCCTGACCGAACTAATCCCAACCGAACCTAACCAAACGTAACATATCTCAAGCAAACCTGCCGCGCCCGACATTGCTGGCCCCCCAGATGCAAGCAGACGCTAGTAGAGCGACGCAGTGCAAAGGTATCGTCCAAATAGCAGTGTATAGCACAAAAGACGAAGCTATCCTAACCAA
>NW_017068888.1:0-250 GCF_001483705.2 Eufriesea mexicana | reverse complement strand
CCTGACATAACATAACGGGCCGAGACCATTAATGCTGGCCATCCCAGAGCCAAGCCGAAAGTATTAGAGCGCTGATGGGCGCACAAATCAACCTAATGTCAGGCTATGGCGCTAAAGCCAAAACTACCCTCTCCTACTTTAACCAACCGTAACATATCCAAACGTGTCATAGCTCAACCTGACGTTACGCGAGCACCATTGCTGGCCTCGCCAGAGCCAAGCAGAGCACAAAGTGGAGAATAGAATGCAG
>NW_017068887.1:0-250 GCF_001483705.2 Eufriesea mexicana | reverse complement strand
AAATTCACCGTTATCATTCATGGCTTGCTAGTGCATTTCAGTTGCATTGTTGCAATGATTTACATTAGAGTACGGAGTTAATCAAAGCTCTGAAATAAATTATTTATTATCCAGTGATTAAAATATTTTTGTCGTTTAATGGTGTTAACCTTAATTATCAGGGAAAGTTAGTAAAAGGGTTAAATATTTTTATCTAAATGTACTAATGCGTTAACTGTTAAAAAATCTAGAAGATATTGATGTCCATTTC
>NW_017068886.1:0-250 GCF_001483705.2 Eufriesea mexicana | reverse complement strand
CTACTAGAAAATACTATTTTTGGAAAGAAAGTGAATTAAATCTATTTCAGGAAAGAAGAATTTGTACAGATCGAATAAATGTCAGATAAATGAGTTAGCTTAGATCCGAACCAAATAAACTTTGATGTCCTGACACTGAATCTATTTACGACAGGTCAATTTGATAAAAACAGGACAAAAATGAGTGAAACGCATTTCGAAAATCAGTGATTTATGAAAAATAAATAAATATCGAGCTAGGTTAGGTTCG
>NW_017068885.1:0-250 GCF_001483705.2 Eufriesea mexicana | reverse complement strand
GAAAAATCATTATAGTTACACGAGTTATGTTACAGTTAAATACAAACGTGAGTTATCACTACTGTTCTCTTTTGTAACCCTTTGCTTTACAATCTAAATTTCGATGGCGTGTGCCATAATGAAACAGCAGTCACATAGTGGCAGGTAGAGCCATATCGTCCGAACGTGGCTAAGAATAACACGTAGTTGACAAGTTGAAGCGAAACAGAGAAACATCGACGAAAATTAATAGTCACACATCGATCCTCGT
>NW_017068884.1:0-250 GCF_001483705.2 Eufriesea mexicana | reverse complement strand
GCAATGACTCAAGCATCAATTGTTCATTCCAGAATTGTAATGGAGGTCTGATGCTCAGTTGATAGACTATCCAATTGCAACAAAATTGAATAAATGGCTATACTCAGTCCTGCATTTTTCTATATCTATATCTCTAGCGATAATTGACGAATACACCGGTCGTTCTACGATTGTTGTACACAGTGATGTGTTTTCAGATTCCAATATCCTTAGCGACAATTAGTCTGCTCATTGACCATTCTAGAACAGT
>NW_017068883.1:0-250 GCF_001483705.2 Eufriesea mexicana | reverse complement strand
AATTCAATTTTATTGACATTTTCGACTAATATCTTGGCGAGATAACTTTCCTGCATAAACATGGGGAAAGATACTATTGGCGAGCTATAGACACTGCAATGCCGTTGAATCTGAATGGAAAATTCAATATTATTGACCTTTTCGGCTAATATCGTGGTGAGCTATTCTGCTTGTCTAAATAAGCAGCGTAGATTCTATTAGCGTGCTATAGACATTGCCATGATATAGAATGTGGTTGGAAAATTCAATT
>NW_017068882.1:0-250 GCF_001483705.2 Eufriesea mexicana | reverse complement strand
TCTGGCCTCCCCATAGCCCAACAGGAGGTAGTAGAGCGCAGTCAATCACAGAAGTCCACTGAACAGCTGTGTAAAGCACTAAAGTCAAAGCCGTCACTCCTGACCCAGCCGAATGTAACATATTCAAACGTAACCTAACTCAACCGAACGGGGCAGAGACCACTGTTTCTGGCCTCCCGAGAGACAGGCAGAGCGTATTAGAGCAGCATAGAGCGCAGCAATTCACCGAATAGCAGTGTATCCCGCAAAA
>NW_017068881.1:0-250 GCF_001483705.2 Eufriesea mexicana | reverse complement strand
TATGGGTGGATGAATGAATGGATGTATGTATGGATGGATCAGTGGATGTTTGGATGGATGTATTTATGGATGAATTTATGTATGTATAGATGGATATATGGATGGATGTATGTTTGGGTGGATAGATATATGGGTGCGTGGATGTATGAACGTATGGATGTGTGGGTGGATGAATGGATGGGTGGATGGAAGAAAGTGTGGATGGATGGATGGTTTGATGAAGGGATATATGGATGGATGGTTGTATGGA
>NW_017068880.1:0-250 GCF_001483705.2 Eufriesea mexicana | reverse complement strand
GAGACCGAGATATTTCATCCGGTCCCGTACCTCGACCACGACGTTTCCCACGCGCATCAGGGAGTTGGGCGGCTTCCCGTGGTGCCGATGGCAAGACCTCATTGCCTTGGTCTTCTCGGGAGAAATACTTAGCCTCAGCCGCTGGATGTTATTCGCGACGAGGGCCACGCCGCTGTCCGCGCGCAGCTTGGCCTCCTCCCGACTCGACCCGGCGACCATCACCAGCGTGTCTTCCGCGTAGCACGTCAGG
>NW_017068879.1:0-250 GCF_001483705.2 Eufriesea mexicana | reverse complement strand
AACTTGCCGAGGCCGCTATTACTGGCATTCCCAGAGCCAAACAAAACATATTAGAGCATAGCATGAATAGCATATAGAGAAAGTATGCTGGCTGAAGCTGTGCGTCCATGCATCCAGCACTGGGAGCACAACCCCGATCAGACGGTGTCTCCGGCTGCTCTGCTTCATCAGCCGAGTTCGCCGAGCGGTCATCACGGACAGTCGGACATTTCGTCTCAAAAAGCGGCCCCTTCTTCAGGAGCACAGTCGT
>NW_017068878.1:0-250 GCF_001483705.2 Eufriesea mexicana | reverse complement strand
TGTGTAGCACAAAAGTCAAAGCTGTCATAGCCCAAGCTAACTAAACGTAGCATAACCAGACATCACATATCTCTACCTAACCGTCCAACAGCACTAATGCAGACCTACCCATTCCCAGGCGAAATATACTAGAGTAATGTAGATCACAGAAATCGGCGGCGTGGCAGTGTATAGCACAAAGGTAGAAATATGCTATCCTATCCTGACTTAAACTAACCAACCCAAACGTAGCCTAACACAGCATAAGGTG
>NW_017068877.1:0-250 GCF_001483705.2 Eufriesea mexicana | reverse complement strand
CTGGGCTGTTACGGTTGGTTACGTGACGATTGGTTATGTGAGGATCGGTTAGCTTCGACTTTTGTGCTGTACACCGCTATTTGACGGATTTCATCGCTCTAGAATGCTCTAATATTGTCTGCTTGCCTCTGAGGGGTACAGCAATAATGTTTCCGGCACGATAGGTTTAGTTGTGTTACATATGGTTACGTTACGTTTTGCCAGGTTATGATAGGATAGCTTCGACTACTGTGATATACTCTGCTATCCG
>NW_017068876.1:0-250 GCF_001483705.2 Eufriesea mexicana | reverse complement strand
TTTCGGGCAATATCGTGGTGAGCTGACCTCCTTGCATATATAAGGAGGAAGAATACTATTGGCCTGCTATTGCCATTGCAGTGCTATAGAATCTGGCTGGAAAACTCAATTTTGTTGAAAGTTTCGGGTAATATCGTGGTGAGCTGACCTCCATGCACAGACAAGGAGGAAAGATACTATTGGCGTGCAACGGCCATCGCAATGCTATAGAATCTGCATGGAAAACTCAATTTTATTGAAATTTTCAAAT
>NW_017068875.1:0-250 GCF_001483705.2 Eufriesea mexicana | reverse complement strand
TGTCGTGGTGAGGTAGCTTTCGTGCATAAATAAGGAGGTAAGATTCTACTGGCTAGTTATAGCTATTGCAATGCTATAGAATCGGGCTTGAAAATTCAATTCTATTGACATTTTCGACTAATAACGCGGTGAGCTAAGTTCCTTGGATGCATATGAACGAAAGATTCTATTGGCGTGCTATAGCCAATGCAATTCTATAGCATCTGGATCGAAAACTCAATTTTATTGACATCTTCGACTAATATCGTGG
>NW_017068874.1:0-250 GCF_001483705.2 Eufriesea mexicana | reverse complement strand
TCAGCTCAGGTCAGGAAAGATCAGGCCAGGCGAGGCCAGGTCGTGTCCGGTCAGGTCAGGTCAAGTCAGTCAGGTCAGATCAGTCCGGTGAGGTGTGGTCCGGTCACGTCCGGTCAGGTCCCCTATGTACATGTCCGATCAGTTCAGCTCAGGACAGGAGAGAAGAGGTCAGGTCTGGCCAGGCCAAGTCAGGCCAGGTAGGGTCAGGTCAGCTCAGGTCAGATCAGGTCAGATCAGTCAGGTCAGGTCA
>NW_017068873.1:0-250 GCF_001483705.2 Eufriesea mexicana | reverse complement strand
GCATGTTAGGTTGAGTTGTGTTACGTTCGCTTTGGTTACGTAAGGATAGATTTGGCTAATGTAGCTTTGACTGTTGTTCTACACGCTGCTGTCCGGCCGATCTCTGCACTCTGCATTGCTCTAACACATTCTGCTTCGCCCTGTGACGGCCAGAAACGGCGGTCTCGTCACGCTTGTTTGTGTTACATTTTGCTTTGTTTGGTAAGGCTAGTTAGGGTTTGGTAAGGATGACTTTAACTTTTCTGCAATA
>NW_017068872.1:0-250 GCF_001483705.2 Eufriesea mexicana | reverse complement strand
GTACAGCGATCTACTTGCCAGAAAATAGGTCTATTCATAATCTATACCATGTTATAGCTTGGTAAGTAGATCGCCTAACACCTCCAATCCAATGGCAAGTAAAGTCATCTTCTTGCCAAAAAACAGGGCTATTCAAAATCTGCTATCTGTTATAGCATGGTGAATTGATCGCCTAGCGCCTTCTATACAATGGCAAGTACAGCCATCTACTTGCCAGAGAATATGTCTATTCAGAATCTATAACCTGTTA
>NW_017068871.1:0-250 GCF_001483705.2 Eufriesea mexicana | reverse complement strand
GCCAAGCAGAACATACTAGTGCATAGTAGAGCGCAGAAATCCAACGAATAGCAGTGCATGGCATAAAAGTCAGAGAAATCCAAACCGAAACTTTTTATCCCAAGCTAACGAAACGTAACCTGACTCAGCCGAACGTGCCGAGACCACTATTACTGGTAACCCCAGAGCGAAACAGAGCATATTAGAGCACTTTAAGGCGCAGAAATGCCCGGAATAGATGTGTGCAGCATAAAAGTCAAACCAGCCGGTC
>NW_017068870.1:0-250 GCF_001483705.2 Eufriesea mexicana | reverse complement strand
CTTTCGTGCTATACACTGCCATTCTATGGACCTCTGCGCCCTACTCTCCTCTAACATGCTCTGCTTGGCGCTGGGGAGGCCGGTAATAGCGCCCTCATCCCGTTAGATTGAGCTATGTTACTTTTGATCAGGTTACGCCTGCTTAGTTTAGAATAGGTTATCTTTGAATTTTTTGCTACACACTGCTATTCGGTGGATTTCAGCGCTCTTCACTGCTTTACTATACTCTGCTCGGCTCTGGGGAGACCAG
>NW_017068869.1:0-250 GCF_001483705.2 Eufriesea mexicana | reverse complement strand
TGGGCACGTTATGTTTAGGCAATTTACGTTCGGATAGGTTGGGCCATGCTACGTTTGGTTAGGTTAGCTTTAACCTTTGTGGCACACACGGCCATTCGGTGGAACTCTGCGCTGTACTGTGCTCTAGTATGTCCTCATTGGCTCTGGGGAGGGCAGCAATAGCCGTCTCTGCGCCTTAGGTGGAATGAGGCAGTGTTTGGCTGTGTTCTGTTTGTTTGGGCTTGGTTAGGATAACTTCGACTTTTCTGAT
>NW_017068868.1:0-250 GCF_001483705.2 Eufriesea mexicana | reverse complement strand
GAATCTTGCAGGAAAATTCAATTTCATTGACATTTTCGACTAATATCGTGGTGAGCCATCTTCATTGTACAAGTAAGGAGGGTAGATTCTATTGGCGTGCTATGGCCATAGCAATGCCAAAGAATCTGGTTGGAAAAATCAATTTTAATGACATTTTCGACTAGTATGGTGGTGAGCTTACTTTCTCCCATAAATCAGGAGGAAAGAATCTGTTGGCATGCTATAGGCATTGCAATGCTATAGAATCCGG
>NW_017068867.1:0-250 GCF_001483705.2 Eufriesea mexicana | reverse complement strand
TGAAGGCTTTTAGCAGTTTTACTATCATGGGTTGGGAATATCGTAGAGACTTAAAGGAGTTTCCAGATGGCGCTAGTTTGATCGTGGTCAAATCGAATGACTGAAATTTCGTTCAATTCTACTATATATTCGTGTAAGTAGAGGTTTATTTATTGTTAGGAGTGTCTTATGGAACCAAGACTTAGAGCAGTCTTACAATCATAGCTGGAGAATATCGTAGAGACTTAAAGGAATTTCCAGGTGGCGCTAG
>NW_017068866.1:0-250 GCF_001483705.2 Eufriesea mexicana | reverse complement strand
AAAACAAATCGAAAATGAAGAATAAAATTTTTACTTTCGAACCTTCGTTGTCGAGAAAATTGACTTTCAATATTCACCGAGTGTGCGTGCACTTAGTTATGGCTTATAAATGTACGTATCATTAACACACCAGTATCTAGGAGGGGATAATTCTACGTGAAAAAGTCAAATCGAAAATGAAGAATAAAATTTTTACATTTGGAATTTCGTTTTTGAGAAAATCAACTTTGAATATTCATTGAGTGTACTT
>NW_017068865.1:0-250 GCF_001483705.2 Eufriesea mexicana | reverse complement strand
TAGTATATTCTGATTTGCTCTGTGGAGGTTAGTAATAGTGGTCTAGGCACGTTATGCTGGATTCGCCACTTTCGGTTATGTTACGTATGATTACGTTAGGATATGTTATGTTCGACTATTGCGCTATGCATTGCGATTCTATGGACCTCTGCTCTCTTGTAATATGTTCTACTTGGCCCTGGGGAGTGCAGCAATAGTGGTCTCGGCTCGTTGGGTTTAGCTATCTTACGTTCGGTTTGGTTAGTTTATG
>NW_017068864.1:0-250 GCF_001483705.2 Eufriesea mexicana | reverse complement strand
CTATTGTCTGCGTTTTCTATGTTGCGCGAAGGGGACAAGTAATCCTTTGCGATGTTCTGACGTTTTGAAGTTCTGAATTGTGAGATCGGAGCTTTGAGGTCAGTGTTATGGGGTCTCAGGTCTGAGTTCAGTGTTATGGGGTCTTAGGTCTGAGTTCAGTGTTCCGAGGTTTTAGGCCTAAGTTCAGTGTTCTAAAGTCTCAGGTCTAAGTTCAGTGTTCTAAGGTCTCAGATCTGAGTTTAGTATTCTA
>NW_017068863.1:0-250 GCF_001483705.2 Eufriesea mexicana | reverse complement strand
CATCAATCCAATGGCAAGTACAGACTTCTACTAGCCAGAAAATATGTCTATACAAAATCTATATCCTCTTATAGCTTGGTAAATAGATCGCCTAACGCCTTTAATCCAATGGCAAGTATAGACATCTACTTGCAACAGAATAAGTCTATTCAAAAACTATAAGCTGTCGTAGCTTGGTGACAAGATAGCCTAACGCCTTCAATCCAATGGCAAGTACAGCCATCTACTTGCCAGACAATAGGTCTATTCA
>NW_017068862.1:0-250 GCF_001483705.2 Eufriesea mexicana | reverse complement strand
AGGAAAGTTATCTCACCATGATGTCAGTCGAAAATGTCAATAAATTTAAATTTTCCAAACACATTCAATATCAACGCAATGGCTGTAGCACGCCAATTGAATCTTTCCTTCTTATTTATGCAAGAAAGATAGCTCACAACAATATTATTCCGAAATGTCAATAAAATTGAATTTTCCATCTTGATGTTCTAGCAATGCAATGGCTATGGCACGCCAGTAGAATCTACCCTCCTTATTTATGCAATAAAGT
>NW_017068861.1:0-250 GCF_001483705.2 Eufriesea mexicana | reverse complement strand
GCAGCGACTCACCATTGCGCGTTTATCCGCTTTCGAATCTCTTGCTCCATTTGTAAATGTCGAATCACTACGGAGAATTCGAGTCTAAAGAATCAGGCTTGACACGCGTGTTCTTTTGCTTTCGTTTCTTCAAACCCAGGGTCACGACATGGGACCCTGTTAATGAATAACCGTTGGATGAAAGCATAGTATCATCCGAGCCGAGATGAACGTCTGGTTTCACGAGACGAAACTAGGTCTAATGTATAAT
>NW_017068860.1:0-250 GCF_001483705.2 Eufriesea mexicana | reverse complement strand
AGTGCGACCGGTTTCAGCGCTCCCCTGCGCTAGACAAATAGTGGTCTAGGCACTATAGTTTGAGTTATGTTACGCTTGGCTTGGCATGGTTAGAATATGTTTGGTTAGAATGCCTTTGACTTTAGTGCTATAGACTGCGATTCTGTCGATTTCAGCATCCTACATTTCTCAGCTATACTCTTCTTGGCTCTCGTGAGGCCAGAAATAGCGTTCGTTGCACCAGAGCCTGGGATACGCTGCGTTTGTCACG
>NW_017068859.1:0-250 GCF_001483705.2 Eufriesea mexicana | reverse complement strand
TTTGTTGACATTTTCGACTAATATCGCGGTGAGCTAACTTCCATGCGTTAGTAAGGAGGAAAGGTGCTTTTTGTGTGCTATAGCCATTGCAATGATATAGATTGTGCCTGGAAAATACAATTTAATTGACATTTTCGACTAATATTGTTGTGAGCTATCTTTCTTGCATAAAAAAGGAGAAAAGATACTTTTGGCGTGCTATAGGCATTGCAGTGCTACAGAATGATGATGGCAAATTCAATTTTACTGA
>NW_017068858.1:0-250 GCF_001483705.2 Eufriesea mexicana | reverse complement strand
TTGAGCTGGGCTACCATTGCTTATGTTACGTTTGGTTAGGTTAGGGTAGGATACACAGTCTTTGGCACTATGCACCGCTACTCTGTGGATTTCGGCGCTCTAATGTGCCCTAATGTGCTCTCTTTGGCGCTGGATAGGCCAGCAACATTGGTCTCGTCACGTTATGTTGGGTTACGCTACGTTTGGGTAGGATATGTTAGGTCAAGTTAGGTCAGGATATGTTCGACCTTTGTGCTGTACACAGCAATGC
>NW_017068857.1:0-250 GCF_001483705.2 Eufriesea mexicana | reverse complement strand
CGTGATGCCAGCAATAGCAGTCGTGACACGTCAGTTTTTGTTACGTTACGTCTGCCCATGTGAAGCTTGACTACGTTAGAATGGGATAGCTTTTACTTTTATGCTATACACTGCCATTCGGCGGCTCTCTGCGCTCTACTGTGCTCCAGAATATTCTGCTTGCCTATGAGAAGGACAGCAGCATTGGTTTCTGTACGTATGTCTTAGTTAGGTTACGTTTGGTCACATTCCGCTTGGTTAGGTTAGGATG
>NW_017068856.1:0-250 GCF_001483705.2 Eufriesea mexicana | reverse complement strand
AATATCGTGGTGAGCTAGCTTTCTTGCATAAAAATGGAGCAAAGATCCAATTGGCGTGCTATAACCACCGCAGTTATATAGAACCTGGCTGTAAAGTTCAATTTTATTGACATTTTCGACTAATATCATGGTGAGCTTACTTTATTGCATAAATAAGGGGGTAGATTCTACTGGCATGCTATAGCTGTCGCAATGCTATAGAATCTGACTGGAAAGTTCAATTTTATCGACATTTGCGACTAATATCGTG
>NW_017068855.1:0-250 GCF_001483705.2 Eufriesea mexicana | reverse complement strand
CGAGCAAGTAGCAGTGGTAACTGGAGTCCCAAATCGAAGCGGCGATCCGTTTGATCTGCGAGGCGATCCACTTGAGCTCCGCGATGAATTAACAAATAAGGCCCACCTTTAAAAGGGTAGCTTGAGGAGCGAACGAGGAAGTTTTACGCGATTTATGTATGGTATCCAGAAGAATAAAGTCAAATCAGCCACCGAGAGTTAAATTCATTAGAACCCTATCCTTTCTTCTCCTCTCCTTACAGTCGTACAA
>NW_017068854.1:0-250 GCF_001483705.2 Eufriesea mexicana | reverse complement strand
CCTCTGCTAGGTTTAGCGTTAAACATCAAATGACGATGCGTGGAATGTCGGAATGAAATAAATCCACGCGTTAATTAATACCCCATGCCTCATACACCGCTTTAAGGAGTTTCGTCGAATTTTCAGCGGGAAGCATTCGAACCGCTACTTTTCCGCAACGATTAGATCACCGATGGCGAGGTATTGGAAACGCACTCGGTTGATGATATACGTTCCGCTGTCTAATTCAAATTCCTTCGCGACTCCGTGC
>NW_017068853.1:0-250 GCF_001483705.2 Eufriesea mexicana | reverse complement strand
ATCCACACATGCATACATACATCCTTACATACACCCATACATACACCCATAGATATATACATACATACACCCGTACATACATCCATACATCCATCCATACATGCATCCATACATACGACCTTCCATACACACATCCATACATCCACAAATATATCCGTTCGTACATCCATCCATACATCCATGCATACATGAATACATACACCCATACATACTCTCATACACACGTCCATATATACATGCATACATACAC
>NW_017068852.1:0-250 GCF_001483705.2 Eufriesea mexicana | reverse complement strand
GGCTACGTTTGGTCCGTTTATGTTTGCACGAGTAAGGCTTGAATAGCAACGATTTTTCTGCTGCAGACTGCAGTTCTATGGATTTCTGGGCACCACGCCACTCTAATATGTCCCGCCTGGTCCTGAGGAATCCAAGAATTGTGGTCGCTGCACGTTAGTTTGAGTTAGACTGCGTTTGTCTGTGTTAGGTTATGCCGGGTAGGGCTGGGGTGTCTATGACCTTCGTGCTTCGCACTTCAATTCTATGGAC
>NW_017068851.1:0-250 GCF_001483705.2 Eufriesea mexicana | reverse complement strand
ATTGCGGTAGCCATTGCACTGCAATAGAATACGTCTGCAAAGTTCAATTTTATTGACATTTTCGACTGATATCTTGTTGAGCAAGCTTTTCTGCACAAATAGGGGGTGAAGATTCCATTGGTTTGCTTTAGACCTTGCATTGCATTAGATACTGCCCGGAAAACTCGATCTTATTGACATCTACGTATAATATTGCGGTGAGCAAACCTTTCAGCGTGAATAAGGTGGAAAGATTCTATCGGTTTGCTAT
>NW_017068850.1:0-250 GCF_001483705.2 Eufriesea mexicana | reverse complement strand
GCGTAGGAATCCACCGAAAAACAGTGTACAACACAAAAGTGGATGGTACCATATCCTAACCTATCGAAGCGTAATCTAACCAAACGCAACATAACATAAACTTACGTACCGAGATCACTATGGCTAACCTCCCCAGAGCCTAACAGAATATACTGCAGCACAGTAGATAGTAGAAATACACCAAATAGCGGCGTGTAGCGCTAAATTCATGGTTATACTAATCAAACTTTGACCACACTGACGAATCCAA
>NW_017068849.1:0-250 GCF_001483705.2 Eufriesea mexicana | reverse complement strand
TCCTTATTTATGGAAGAAAGCTAGCTCACGCCGATATTAGTCGAATTTGTCAATATAATTATAATTACCAGCCGGATTCTGTTGCACTGCAGTGGCTATGGCATGCCATTGTAATTTTTCCCCCGTATTTACGCAAGAAAGTTAGCACACCACGACAATAGCCCTGTATGTGAATAAAATTGAAATATCCAGATAGATTCTATAGCATTGCAATAGCTATAGCACGCCAATGGAATCTTTCCTCCTTATT
>NW_017068848.1:0-250 GCF_001483705.2 Eufriesea mexicana | reverse complement strand
TTCCAACCGGTATTGCTGGCCACCACAGAGCCAAGCAGAGCACACCAGCGGAGAGTGGAACGTAGAAGTTCATAGAATTGCAGTGTATGTCAGAAAAGTCAAAGCTACCCTAACCTAACCCAAACCAACTGAATATTACATAACGTATCCTAACTCAACCTAACATTACGAGGCAACCATTGCTGACCTCCATAGAGACGAGTATAGTACACCAGAGCACAGTAGTTCGCAGAAATACTCCGCACTGCAG
>NW_017068847.1:0-250 GCF_001483705.2 Eufriesea mexicana | reverse complement strand
ACCTTACCAAATGTTGGCTAACACAACCTAACGTACCGGGACCGCAATCGCTGGGCTCACCGTGGCCAAACAGAGCATATTAGTGCATAGCAGAGCGCAGGAATCCACCGAATAGCAGTGTACAGCGCAATTGACATTGCTATCATAGACTAACCGAACAAATCGTAACTTAACCAAACGTAATATAATTCAAACTAACGAGACGCGTCGACTACTGCTCTCCTCTCAAGAGCCAAGCAAAACATGCCAG
>NW_017068846.1:0-250 GCF_001483705.2 Eufriesea mexicana | reverse complement strand
AGGGTATGCTTGACTCTTGTGCTGTACGCTGCTATTTGGAGGCTTTCTGCTATCTACCGTGCTGCAGCGTATTCTGCTCGACTCTGTGGACGCTAGTAGCAGCGATCGGCGTTCGTTAGGTGGAGTTAGATTACGCTAGGTTGTGTTACAATCGGTTTGGATAGGAGACGATAGCTTTGACCTTAGAGCTGTAGTCTGACACTAGGTGGATTCCTGCGAACAACGGTGCTCTTATATTTTCAGCTTGGCA
>NW_017068845.1:0-250 GCF_001483705.2 Eufriesea mexicana | reverse complement strand
CTCCTTATCTATGAGAGAAAGATAGCTCACCATGATATTAGTCGAAAATGACAATAAATTTGACTTTTTCGACCACATTCAATATCATTGCAAAGGCTATAGCACGCGAGTAGTAGCTTTCCCCCTTGCTTATGCAAGGAAGTTAGGTCACCGCGATATTATTCTAAAATGTCACTAAAATTTTATGTTCCAGGAGGATTCTATAGTATGCAATGCATACAGCGCGCCAATAGAATCGTTCCTCCTTAGT
>NW_017068844.1:0-250 GCF_001483705.2 Eufriesea mexicana | reverse complement strand
ATGTATGTATGTATGGATGTACGTATTGATGTCTCTATGGATGCATGGATGGATGGGTGGACGGGTGGATGGATGTATGGATGAACGGATGTATGGATGTATTGGCGAATGGATGCGTGGATGTATGTATGGATGGGTGTATGGATGTATGAATGGATGGATGTATGGATGAATGGTTGTTTGGATTGATGGATGTATGGATGTATGGATGTATGGATGTATGGATGTATGTACGTATGGATGTGCGAAT
>NW_017068843.1:0-250 GCF_001483705.2 Eufriesea mexicana | reverse complement strand
TTGAATTGTTCTTTGACTTTTTTAACCTAACCTAAAAGGTTTTATTTGTTTCAGAATTGCAAATCGGCGGAATAAAAAAGATTGCACGGAGGGTTAATAAGTAAACTAGAATTCATCCAAATTCCTGTATACGTATGCTTGTAACGATTGACGCAATATCCGCAATTTCTTCCATCTCGTACGCAGGATACCGACTCTCCACGTCGCAGGTCGTATAAGAGGAAAAATGTCCAATTTCGTGTCACACTCG
>NW_017068842.1:0-250 GCF_001483705.2 Eufriesea mexicana | reverse complement strand
TCAAAATCTATAGCCTGTTATAGCATTGTGAATAGATCGCCTAACGCCTTCAATCCAATGGAATGTACTGCCATCTACTCCCCAGTGAATTAGCATATTCAAAACCTACAAGCTGCCATAGCATGGTGATTAGATCGCCCATCTCCTGCAATCCAATGGCAAGTACAGCCCCATACTTGCCAGGGAGTAAGTCTATTCAAAATCGATAATCTGTTATAGCGTGGTGAATAGATCGCCTAACGCCTTCAAT
>NW_017068841.1:0-250 GCF_001483705.2 Eufriesea mexicana | reverse complement strand
TTCAATTTTATTAACAATTTCGACTAATATCGTAGTGTGGTAACCTTCTTGCATAAATACGGAAGAGAGATTCAATTGGCTTGCTATGGCCATTGCAATTCTATAGTATCTGGATGGAAAATACGGTTTTATTGACATTTTCGACTAATATCGCGGAGAGCTGACATCCCTGCATAAATAAGCAGGCAAGATACTATTGGCGTGCTATAGCCATTGCAATGCTGTAGAAACTGCCTCGAAAATGCAACTT
>NW_017068840.1:0-250 GCF_001483705.2 Eufriesea mexicana | reverse complement strand
GATCTCTCCACCCATACATCCATCCAACAAACCATCCATCCATCCATACATCCGTACATACATGAATGCATTCATCCGTCCATCCATACATCCATACATCCGTACATCCGTAAATTCGTAAATCCATACGTCCATACATCCATACTTCCACACATCCATACATGCATACATCCATACAATATTACATCCATACATTCATACATACATACATCCATACACGCATACTTCCATACATCCATACATCCTTACA
>NW_017068839.1:0-250 GCF_001483705.2 Eufriesea mexicana | reverse complement strand
GTGTGTAAGGGTATATAGGGTATGACAGAAGTGCATATATGAAGGCAGTTGTAGAGTAGAATCGAATGAGAGTTTCTTAAGGATATACCTAATTATAGAATTCATGCTATTTTTCAGTTTACATGACCCTATTATTTTTATCATTTTTATTATTATTAAAGAAGCATTGTTACTTCTTAGAAAAATTAAAATTAAAAAGTAGAATGAAAGTGAACGAGTGTGTAAGGGTATATAGGGTATGACAGAAGTG
>NW_017068838.1:0-250 GCF_001483705.2 Eufriesea mexicana | reverse complement strand
GCCTGAAAGCAGTAACCTACTTGAATTTTAAAACTTAATAATATTGTCAGCTGAGAGCAACATAGAAATTGTTTAAAAATATTATTGTTGGGGAAAAGAATAATTTCTTAAATTGATATACGTGTCAAGATATAGCTACGGGAGATCACCTTGAAGACTATAAGCATCAAGATTATAAGTTTCTTTTACATTATTATTCTACTTAACACCAGAATACGTTTGGATATAAATTGTCTGTATACCAAAAAAT
>NW_017068837.1:0-250 GCF_001483705.2 Eufriesea mexicana | reverse complement strand
ACAAGCTTAGCCTAACCCAGCCTAACCGAACGTAACACATATCAACATAGCGCGCCGAGATCAGACATGCTGGCCTTCTCATGGCCAAGCCGAAAATACTAGAGCACTGTAGGGCGCTGATATCCACCTAATAGAAGAGTATAGCATTAAAGTCAAAGCCATCGTTTCTTATCATGACCAAGCCTATCATAACAAAACGTAGCATAACTGAGCCAAACGTGAGAAGAACACTATTGCTGGCCTTCCTTAC
>NW_017068836.1:0-250 GCF_001483705.2 Eufriesea mexicana | reverse complement strand
TCACCAAGCTATAACAGGTTATTGATTTCGAATAGACCTATTCTCTGGCAAGTAGATAGCTGTACTTGCCATTGAATTGAAGGCGTTAGGCGATCTATTCACCTAGCTATAACCGATTATAGATTTTGGATAGACCTATTCTCTGGCAAGTAGATGACTGTACATGCCATTGGATTGAATGCGTTAAGGGATCTATTCACCAAGCAATAACAGGTTATATATTTCGAGTAGACCTATTCGCTGGCAAGTA
>NW_017068835.1:0-250 GCF_001483705.2 Eufriesea mexicana | reverse complement strand
ATAGCGGTCTCGGCACGGTAGTTTGGGTCAGGCTATGTCAGGTTGTGTTCCGTTGGTTTGGTTAAGGTTTGGGTAGCTATGACTTTTCCGCTATAAACTGCGACTATTTGGCTTTCCGCGATCTACTCTCCTCTAGTGTGTTACGATTGGCACTGTGGAGTCCAGCATTAGTGGTCACGGCACCATAGGCTGAGTTACGATATGCTTGGTTTTCTTACGGTTGGCTACGTTAGGAGAGGATTGCTTTGAC
>NW_017068834.1:0-250 GCF_001483705.2 Eufriesea mexicana | reverse complement strand
GCGATCTATTCACCAAGCTATAACAGATTATAGACCTTGAATAGACCTATTCTCTGGCAAGTAGATGTCTGTACTTACCATTGTGCTGAATGCGTTCTGCCATCTGTTCACCAAGATACAACAGGATATAGATTTTGAATAGACCCATTCTCTGGCAAGCAGATGGCTGTACTTGCCATTGAATTGGAGGCGTTAGCCGATCTATTCACCAAGGTATAAAACGTTATAGACTGTGAATAGACCTATTCCC
>NW_017068833.1:0-250 GCF_001483705.2 Eufriesea mexicana | reverse complement strand
TTGCATGCAACCAAGTGCAGAAGTGGATCTACGCTACCCTTTCATCCGGCTGTTATAACTTTGCAAGGAGATATCGTAGAACAATATTCGTGGGCTTCGTATAACGGGCGAAGCCGTACTCGTACGTCCTTCGATTGAATTTTCACTCTGACATTCTTGTAGTGGAAAACGGAGAGAGGTCTACGGTTAAAAGATTGAGGAAGCCTTATAGAATCTGTTTCTCGTAAGAAATTCCCTTCTGGGCTCCCAA
>NW_017068832.1:0-250 GCF_001483705.2 Eufriesea mexicana | reverse complement strand
GCTTGGCTAAGATATGTTAGTTTGTGTTATGCTTGGATAGCTTCGACTTTTCGATTATATACTCTTATTCGGTCCATCCTTATGATCTACTGTGCTTAACTGTATTCTGCTTGGCTCTGTGGAGGCCAGCAGCAGTGGATACGGCACGTTATATTCAGTCAGGCTACATTTGCTTAAGTTTGGTTATGCCAGATTGTGTCAGGATATCTTTGACTTTTGTGCAATACAATAGGTTGAGAAGGATATCTGC
>NW_017068831.1:0-250 GCF_001483705.2 Eufriesea mexicana | reverse complement strand
GTTTCGGTTTGTTTGAGTTAGGTTTGGATGAATAGCACTTCTGCCCTTTATACTGTTGTGCGGCGCACTTCCGCGCTCTACTGTGCTCTAGTATGTTGTGCTTGGCTCTGGGAATGCCAGTAATCGTATCCTCGGCGCATTATGTTTGGGTAGTATACGATTGGCTGTGTAATTCTTCCTCTGGTTTGGTTTGGATTGTTCCGACTATTCTGCTGTACACTCAGATTCTATGGATTCGTTTGCCCTACTC
>NW_017068830.1:0-250 GCF_001483705.2 Eufriesea mexicana | reverse complement strand
AAGTTTGACTATGTTAGGATAGATTAGCTTGGACTTTTGTGCTATGCACTGCGATTCTATGGGCTTTTGCGCTCTACCCTCCTGTAGTATGTCCTGCTTGGCTACGAGGGAGGCAGAAATAGAGGTATCGGCACATCAGGAGGAGTTAGGTTACGTTTGGCTACACTAAGTTCGGTTAGGTCAGGAAAACATGCCTTTGACCTTTGTGCTATACCCTGCTGTACAGTGAACTTCTGCGCTCTACTGCGAA
>NW_017068829.1:0-250 GCF_001483705.2 Eufriesea mexicana | reverse complement strand
TCCATACATCCATACATCCATACATCCATACATCCAAACATACATCTATACACACGTCCGTACATACATCCATTCATTAATCCATTCATCCACACAACCATAAATCCATCCAACCAAAGACCCAGCCATCCATTCATCCATACATCAATACATTCGTACATACGTACATCCGTCCATCAATACATCCTTCCATACATCCATCCATCCATACATCGACCCATCCATACATCCACGCATCCATACATCCATC
>NW_017068828.1:0-250 GCF_001483705.2 Eufriesea mexicana | reverse complement strand
GATTTCAAGGCGTTTGGCTATCTATTCACCAAGCTATAACAGACTATAGTTTTTCAGTAGACACATTATCTGGCAAGAAAATGGCTGTACTTGCCATTGTAATGAAGGCGTTGGGCGACCTATTCACCAAGCCACAACGGAGTATAGATTTTGAATAGACCAATTCTCTGGCAAGTAGATGGCTGTTCTTGCCATTGGATTGATGGCGACAGGCGATCTATTTACCAAGCTATAACAGGTTATAGATTTT
>NW_017068827.1:0-250 GCF_001483705.2 Eufriesea mexicana | reverse complement strand
TATACAACACTGGCCGCACTATGGAGAATCGACCGAGTTCTCACAGTTCTGTGACAATTTTGAGGCGACTCCAGGCATATCTACTTTATCTCCCTCATGAAATATTCCGGTTACCGTGTTATTTATATTCCAGAAGTAAACAGAAGATATACGTAATTCCTGTTATTAATTACACGTAATGTACACCTAAAGAGAGTAGTTAACCTTGTTATTTGACTTATTTTCATTATTCTCATTAAGAATGGATCGA
>NW_017068826.1:0-250 GCF_001483705.2 Eufriesea mexicana | reverse complement strand
TGAGGTATAACCATTTGACAGTACGATACATATAACGTCCACCAATATCTCACTGTATCTCTTGAATGGAATTGTTCAATTATAATGAATACACCACAGCATACTGCAGATATATATTTTAACAAAATTGTGGAAAGGAAGACGAAAGACCATCTTCGCTTCAGGAAGTAACAATTGACAACACGGTACTGATTGCAGCCCACATCACAGTAGTGTAGCCGTTAAACTAATTTGATCATTGATGATGTAC
>NW_017068825.1:0-250 GCF_001483705.2 Eufriesea mexicana | reverse complement strand
TGGTTTGAAGCTTTTGAAGGAAACTTGGACGAATCCTAGACGTCGCAGCCGATGCTTCGGATCAACTCCAAACAGAAAAGTTCAATTTTGAATTTTCTAATACCCCTAAGTAGATACCAATTTAACAAGGATCCTGCTACGAAACTGCTAAGATACTAATTCATCTCTTGTTTGAAAGGCGTGCTACCCCGCTGAAATTTGAACTGCGTTCCCGTGACGACAGGTTGCAGCATGGATGGGCAGCGTGTGG
>NW_017068824.1:0-250 GCF_001483705.2 Eufriesea mexicana | reverse complement strand
AAGCTTTTCTGTCCTGAAGTATACAGACCCAATATAATGGAACGTATCACAACTAAACCTGACATGCCGAGACCCCTATTGCTGGAACCTCTAAAGCCAATCAGGATGTTCTTGAGCGCAGTAGAGCGCAGGGAGCCACCAAATAGCAGCGTAATACTCAAATATGACCTAACCTAGCCTGGCCCAACCGAACTTAGCCAAGCGTAGCATAAATAATCCTAACGTGCCACGACCACTATTGATGGCCTCC
>NW_017068823.1:0-250 GCF_001483705.2 Eufriesea mexicana | reverse complement strand
CGGTGGTTGACTCAGACTGAAGTCATGAAGTTAGTCATGCTTAGTTATGACTAATTGGGACTTGGGGCAGTTATTCGTGCTCTGTCGTAAGAAAAGCCGTGGACGGGCCACAGTGCACAACTCAGTGCTCAAAGGGTTAAGCAGAAATGAGTGCCGACAATTTTGAATGACTATCGCGGTTTTACGGGGTACGATTTACTCAGAACCGTTCCATCCGCAGAGTTCCATCCATTTAACGCGTTAACACGTT
>NW_017068822.1:0-250 GCF_001483705.2 Eufriesea mexicana | reverse complement strand
AATAATAATAAAACAATAGTTAACACTTTAATAATTAACACTGAAACCTAAACGCCACTAGACAGCAGGGGTCGTGTGTTTTCACTTCATGCAGTGATTGCACCTGTCTTTAATCTGAATATATTGAGTCCTCGGTGTGTATGTGTCAGTCTTTCAGTGTCTCAATGAGTCCTATTCACTTTCCTCGCTATACAATCTTCTACGACTGTTGGCCTAACTGATACAGTATCTCAGTTTCCAGGTAACTGCT
>NW_017068821.1:0-250 GCF_001483705.2 Eufriesea mexicana | reverse complement strand
AAGCTACAGAATCAGTCTGGAAAACTCGATTTAATGTACATTTTCGGCTGATATCTTGGAGAGTTACCATTCCCGCGTAAATAATGAGGAAAGATAATTTTGGCGTGCTATAGCCATTTCTCAGATCTAGAATCTGGTTGGAAAATTAAATTTTATTGACATTTTCGAATAATATCGTGGTGATCTGACTTCCTTGCATAAATACGGAGGAAAGATTCTATTGGCGCGCTATAGCCACTGCAGTTCCATA
>NW_017068820.1:0-250 GCF_001483705.2 Eufriesea mexicana | reverse complement strand
CGTTAATTTAAGTAAGTTTCCGTTCGGTTATGTTACGTTTGGTTGGGCTAGGACAGGATTACTGTGACTTTTCTGCTGTACGCTGCTTTACTGTGGATTTGTGTGCTCTACTGCGCTCTAATATGTTCTGCTTGGTGCTGGAGAGGCAAGCAATGTTGGCCTCGG
The DNA here is from genome assembly GCF_001483705.2 of Eufriesea mexicana. Taxonomy (NCBI): domain Eukaryota; kingdom Metazoa; phylum Arthropoda; class Insecta; order Hymenoptera; family Apidae; genus Eufriesea; species Eufriesea mexicana. The sequence goes on along the minus strand of NW_017068820.1, from coordinate 85 downwards.
CACGCTAGGTTGCGTTAGGTTACGTCTGGTTATGTTACGCCTGGTCTGGGTAGGAGAGGATAGAACTGACTTTTCTGCTATACAC
>NW_017068819.1:0-250 GCF_001483705.2 Eufriesea mexicana | reverse complement strand
TAGGAGAGAATGGCATTGACTTTAGTGCTGTAGTCTGCTATTAGGTGGATTTCTGCGACCTACGATGCCCAAAGCGTTTTCAACTTCGCTCTGTGAAGGCTAGCAACAATTGTCTCAGCACGATATGTTGGGTCAGGCTACGTTCGGTTAGGTGCGGTTTGGCCAATTTTGGTCTGGATATCTATATCTTTTGTGCTGTAAAGTGCTATTCGGCGGACTTCTGACGTCTACTGCGGCCTAGTATATCCTG
>NW_017068818.1:0-250 GCF_001483705.2 Eufriesea mexicana | reverse complement strand
GCCATAGCCGCACTATAAATTAGTTGCTCAATAATTGCTTTATAATTGCCATCATCAGCGGACATAGTGGTCAGACGGCTACATCACCGTGGTGGTGGACCTACTCAGTACATTGTTGTGAAATGCTAATATCTTGAGGGTCAGTGGATGCGTAATTTGTTATTTTAGTAATGATGTAGGACACAAGTCATCATTGTACTGGTTATTCCGACGTCTACAGTGATATATCGGAGGATGAGGTAAGTACCGT
>NW_017068817.1:0-250 GCF_001483705.2 Eufriesea mexicana | reverse complement strand
ATCTGGCTCCAAAATTCAATTTTATTGACATTATCGGCAAATTTCGTTGTGAGGTAACTTTCGCGCATAAATAAGGAGGAAAGATTCTATTGGCCAGATATAGCCATTACAATTCTATAGTATCTGGATTGAAAATCCAATTTTATTAACTTTTTCGACTAATATCGTCGTGACCTACCTTTCTTGTCTAAATAATGTGGAAAGATACTCTTTCCGTGCTATAGCCATTACAATGCTATAGTACCTGCCT
>NW_017068816.1:0-250 GCF_001483705.2 Eufriesea mexicana | reverse complement strand
TGGACGTATCGAAGTATGTATGTATGTATGGATGTATGTATGGATGGGTGGCGGAATGGATAGATGGAAATGTGGATAGATAGTGGTATGGATGGTCGAATGTACGGATGTATGGATGCGTGGACTTACATATGTATGGATGTATGGATGGATGGATGTATCGGAGGATGGAGGTACGAATGTATGAATTTATGGATATATGGAAGGTGGATGTGTTTATGTAGGTATGGGTGGATGTATGGATGGATGG
>NW_017068815.1:0-250 GCF_001483705.2 Eufriesea mexicana | reverse complement strand
GTTTATTCAAAATCTATAATCTGTTATAGCTTGGTGAATAGTTCGCCTAACGCCTTCAACCAATAGCAAGTATAGCCACCTACTTGCCAGAGAATAAGTCTATTCAATATCTATTAGCTGTCATCGCTTGTTGATTAGATCTCCTAACGCCTTCAATCAAATGGCAAGTACAGTCATCTACGTGGCTGAGAATAGGTATATTCAATATCTATAACCTGTTATATCATGGTGAATAGATCGCCGAACGCCA
>NW_017068814.1:0-250 GCF_001483705.2 Eufriesea mexicana | reverse complement strand
ATACCTATTCCCTGCCAAGTAGATGGCTGTACTTGCCATTGGATTGAAGGCGTTAGGCGATCTTTTCACCAAGCAAGAACAGGATATAGATTTTGAATAGACCTATTATCTGGCAAGTAGATGCCTGTACTTGCCATTGGTTGAAGACGTTAGGCGACCGATTCACCAAGATATAACAAATTATATGTTTTGAATACACGTGTTCTCTTGGAAGTAGATGGCTGTACTTGCCATTGGATTGAAGGTGTTA
>NW_017068813.1:0-250 GCF_001483705.2 Eufriesea mexicana | reverse complement strand
GGTCGAAGCAGAATATAACAGATCAAGGTAGAACGCAGAAATCCATCGAATAGCTATGTATGGTACGAAAGACGAAGATATACTTACCGAAACTAGCCTAATCAGTCCCAACTAAACGTAACCTAATTCAACATAGCGTGCCGAGGCCTCTATTGCTGGCCTTCGCAGAACCAAGCAGATCATAATAGGGCGCAGTAGAGAGCATACGTCCACCGAATAGCAGTACAGAGCACAAGGGCCAAAGCTATCC
>NW_017068812.1:0-250 GCF_001483705.2 Eufriesea mexicana | reverse complement strand
CGGCACGTTAGGTTGAGTGATGTTACATTTGGTTATGTTACGATCGGATGGGTTAGGAGAGGAGAGCTGTAAATTTGGAGCTGTAGTCTGACATTAGGTGGATTTCTGCGAACTACGGTGTTCTTCTGTTTTCAGCTTGGCCCTGGGAATGCCAGAAATTGTGGTCTCGGCTCGTTATGTTTAGTCAAGTTTCGTTCGGATAAGTTGGGCTTGGCAAAGTTTGGTTAGGAGAGCTTTATCTCTTGTTCTG
>NW_017068811.1:0-250 GCF_001483705.2 Eufriesea mexicana | reverse complement strand
TATTAGAGGAGAGAAGAAAGCCGAAGTCCATCGAATGGCAGTGCATATACAGAATAGCCAATGTCATCTATACCTGACGTAGGCAAACCTAAGGTAACCGAACGTAACCTGACACAAACTAACTTACCAAGACCACAATTGCTGTCCTCCCCAGAACCAAATAGGGCGGAATGGAGCACAGTAGAGCGCAGAAATCCACCGAATGGCAGTCTATGCCAAGATAGTTAAAGATATCCAAACATAACCCAAC
>NW_017068810.1:0-250 GCF_001483705.2 Eufriesea mexicana | reverse complement strand
GAAGATAGCTCACCACGGTATTAGTCGATAATGTCAATAAAATTGTACTTTCCAGGAAGATTCCATAGCATTGCAGTGCCTATAGAACGCCAATAGAATCTTTCCCCCTTGTTTATGCAAGAAAGTAAGCTCGCCACGATATTACTCGAAAACGTCAATAATATAGGACTTTCCAGAAAGATTCTAGAGCACTGAAATGGCTATAGAACGCCAATAGCATCTTTCCTACTTATTTATGCAAGAATGGTAG
>NW_017068809.1:0-250 GCF_001483705.2 Eufriesea mexicana | reverse complement strand
ATGCTGAAATCCATAGAATCTCAGTGTATAACGGAAAAGTCTAAGCTACTCAAACCTAACCCACACCACCTGAACATAACCAAACATAGCATAACTCCACCTAACGTGACGAGACAGCTATTGCTGCCCTCCACAGAGCCAAGCAGAATATACTAGAGCGCAGTATGTCGCAGAAATCCATAGGATTGCAGCGTACAACACAAAAGGTAAAGCTATCCTTACCAAAGGTTGCTTAACACAACCTAACATA
>NW_017068808.1:0-250 GCF_001483705.2 Eufriesea mexicana | reverse complement strand
CATCAGGGACCCCCTTCTCAACCTCCAAACTTACATAAATCCCATTTCAATTGAGCACATCTATCTATTTCCAATTTAATATATTAAAAAACCTTGTCAAATATATAGAAAGGAGTTAAAAGGAAATTGGTATAATTGTAAATTATGAAAAACAAAAGAATTGTACAAAATCATCAGAGATCCCCACCTTGATTCGCCAACTGAAACAAATCCCATTGCAAGTGAGTATATCTATCAACTTCCAATTTAA
>NW_017068807.1:0-250 GCF_001483705.2 Eufriesea mexicana | reverse complement strand
CTTTCTTGCATAAATAAGGAAGAAATATCCAATTTGCGTGCTATAGCCATTGCAATGCTATAGAACCTGGTTGAAAAATTCAATTTTATTGACATTTCCGACTATTATCGTGGTGAGCTAACATTCTTGCGTAATTAAGTAAGAAATATCCTATTGTCGTGCTATAGCCATTGCAATGCCATAGAAGCTGGTTAGAAAATTCAGTTTTAAAGACATTTTCGACTGATATCTTTCTGAGCTAACTTTCTTG
>NW_017068806.1:0-250 GCF_001483705.2 Eufriesea mexicana | reverse complement strand
CATATAAGCAGCAGACGTAACGTAACACAAACCTACGTGCCTCGACCGCTATTGCTGGTCTCGCGAGAGATAAGCAGAGTACAGGGGAGCAGTGTATACCTCTGAAATTGTCCGAACAGCAGTGTATAGTACACAAGGCGAAGCTAACCTAACCAAGCCAACGATACATAGCCGAACCAAGCGCAACGTAATTCCAGATAAAAAGCCGAGATCACTATTCCTGGCGCCCAGAGAGACAGGCAGATTGTGA
>NW_017068805.1:0-250 GCF_001483705.2 Eufriesea mexicana | reverse complement strand
CAAAGCCACCCTAACCAAACTTAACCTACTCTAACTAGGCCGAACGTAACCTAACTCAGCCAATCGTGCCACAACCACCATTGCTGGCCTTCTCAGATTCATGCCGATGCTAGTAGAGCAGTGCAGTGCACCGACATCGAACGAATAGTGGTGTACAGCACAAAAGTCAAAGCAATCCTATCTAAGCCAACCAAAGGTAACGCAACCAAACGCAACATAACTTAACCTAACATCCCAAGACCATTATTAC
>NW_017068804.1:0-250 GCF_001483705.2 Eufriesea mexicana | reverse complement strand
TAACTGGTTATAGGTTCTGAATAGACCTATTCTCTGGCAACAAGGTGGCTGTACTTGCCATTGTATTGAACGCGTTAGGCGATATATTCACCAAGCTATAACAGATTATAGTTATTGCACATACCTATTCTCCGGCAAGCAGATGGCTGGACTTGCCATTGGATTGAAGGCGTAAGGCGATCTATTCACCGAGCTATAACAGGTTATAGCTTTTCAATAGACCTATTCTCTGGCAAGTAAATGGCTGTAA
>NW_017068803.1:0-250 GCF_001483705.2 Eufriesea mexicana | reverse complement strand
TTCAATCTTATTGTCATTTTAGGCTAATATCGTGGTGAGTTAACTTTCTCGCACAAATAAGGATGAAGGATACCATTGGCGTGCTATATGCATTGCAATGCTATAGGATCCTCCTGGAAAGATCAATATAATTGACATTTTCGACTATTATCGTGGTGAGCCAACTTTCCTGCATAAATAAGGAGGCGGGATTCTACTGGCGTGCTGTAGGCATTGCAATGCAATAGAATCTTCCTGGAAAACTCAATTT
>NW_017068802.1:0-250 GCF_001483705.2 Eufriesea mexicana | reverse complement strand
ATGTATGCATGGATGGAGGTGTGGATGGATGGATCTTTGGATGTATGGATGCATGAATGTTTGAATGTATGAATGGATGGATGTATGTATGTGTGTATGTATGAATGCACGTACGGACAGACATATGTATAGATGTATGGATATATTCATGGACGTGCGAAGGGACGTTTGTACGGATATATGGATGTATGTATGAATGTATGTGTGGATGGATGTATATTTGGACGCATGAATGGATGGGTGGATGGAT
>NW_017068801.1:0-250 GCF_001483705.2 Eufriesea mexicana | reverse complement strand
GGTTAAGTCGCGTTAGATTAGTATATATATTCGACTTTTACGCTATACGCTGCTATTTGGTGGTACCTGAGCTCTACTTTGCTCTACAATACTCTGCTCAACTCCGGGGATGCCAGCAATGGTGGCCGTGACTCGATTGGCTCAGTTATGCAACGATCGGTCAGGTTATGTAGGTTTGGGTTAGGTATCGATAGCTATGACTTTCTTGGCATAGAATGTTTTACGGTGGGCTTCTGCGCTCTACTGATCC
>NW_017068800.1:0-250 GCF_001483705.2 Eufriesea mexicana | reverse complement strand
TGATTCATCCCGCAATCGATTCGGCCGCCATCAAAATATCTAGACCTTTGGCATTCGATCTTACAGCCAAATTCATCGTCCAATAATCAGTAAAAAAACGCACAAGCTCAAAAGCTCGCGAACCGCATACGGGCTCAAAGCACACACTGTGTGCTCTCACGTGCTCAAAGCTCGCACTCCTAGCATGACCAGGAAGCTTGCAGCAGCATCAAAAGTAACTCGAAATATACACACACTTAGTCCCACTTTG
>NW_017068799.1:0-250 GCF_001483705.2 Eufriesea mexicana | reverse complement strand
TACCTAACGTGCCAAGACCAGATTCCTGGCCACGCAAGAGCCAAGCAGAGTATAGCAGAGCAATCTAGGGCGCTGAAATGTACAGAATAGCAGTGTTTATCACAAAAGTCAAAGATATACCAACTAAACCTAACCAAACCTAGCCGGACCGAATGCAACATAACTCAACCTAACCTGCTGCGACCACTATTCCTGGCGTCCCCAGACGCAAGCAGTGTGTTGTATCGCAGAGTACTGCGCAGAGGTACAA
>NW_017068798.1:0-250 GCF_001483705.2 Eufriesea mexicana | reverse complement strand
TACCCTGCCCTGCGGCTAATTTCTGCACACTATTGTCCTCTGGTATATTCTAATGTGCTCCGGGATGTCAGCAGAAGTGGTCTAGGCACGTTAGGCTTAGTTAGGATACGCTTGGATTTGCTACACATGGTTAGGTTTGGTCATTATTGCTTTGACTTTTGCGCTATACGCTGCTGTTCAGTGGATTTCTACACTACACGTTGCCTTACTATACTCTGCCCGACTCTGGGGAGGACAGCAGTAGTGGTCT
>NW_017068797.1:0-250 GCF_001483705.2 Eufriesea mexicana | reverse complement strand
TACCTCAACCTGACGCTCCGAGACAGCTATTGCTGCACTCTCCAGAGCCAAGCAGGACATACTTGAGCACAGTAGATCCCCGAAGTCCCCGAATTTCTGTATACAGGGCAAAAGTTACAGCTCCCCCAACCAAAGATTGTCTAACGCTACCAATGCGAACGTAACATGTCTCAACCTAACCTGACGAGAACACTGTTGCTGGTCATCCCAATGACATGCGGAAAATATTAGAGCTCTGTAGGGAACAAAA
>NW_017068796.1:0-250 GCF_001483705.2 Eufriesea mexicana | reverse complement strand
TATGCAAGAAAATTATCTCATCACGATATTTGTCGAAAATGTCAATAACATTGGATTTTCCAGCCAGATTCTATTACACAGCAATGGCTATAGCATGCCAATTGAATCTTTCCTCCTTATTTATGCAACGAAATTAGCTCACCACGATATAAGTCGAAAATGTCCATATAATTGAATTTTCCAGACCGATTCTGTAGCATTGCTATGGCTATAACATGCCAATAGAACCTTTCCTCCTTATTTATGCCAC
>NW_017068795.1:0-250 GCF_001483705.2 Eufriesea mexicana | reverse complement strand
TCTGGCCTCCCCAGAGCTAGGCAGAATATATTAGAGCACAGTAGAGCGCAGGAACACACCGAACAGCAGTGTATTGCACATAGGTCACAGATATGCTGTACTAACCTTTCCAAACGAAGAATAGCCATGCTAACCTAACACTGACTGACGCGACTACACCACTATTGCTGACCTCCCCAGAGCAAGACAGGACATATTAGAGCACAGTAGAGCGCAGGAATCCACCGAATAGCAGTGTAGGTCACAAAAG
>NW_017068794.1:0-250 GCF_001483705.2 Eufriesea mexicana | reverse complement strand
TAACGTGGGATGAAAATAGTGGCGATGTGACTCATTTTACTTGTTTGGTTATTTAGCATGGGTCTGTCGAGAGGACACAGGTATCTTGCTCCTGTATCAGTAACAAGGAGAGTGCAAGTCCTTCGGGTCATAGATAGTTTCCGAGATATTTATATATGTATATATATATATGGGATTAAAAGTGTTGCACGTTTTAAGGAACCATATTAATAATTTCTGCATCGAGGAGTAAATTTCGAGTGGTCCCTAA
>NW_017068793.1:0-250 GCF_001483705.2 Eufriesea mexicana | reverse complement strand
ATATAGATTGTGGCTGGAAAATACAACTTTATTGACATTTTCGACTAATATCGTGGTGAGCCATCTTTCTTGCACTAATAAGGAGGAAAGTTTCCATTGGTGTGCTATAGGCATTGCAGTCCTGTATAATCTGGCTGGACAATACAATTTTATTGACATTCTCGACTAATATCGTGGTGAGCCAAGATTCTCGAATAAATATGGAGGAAATACTCTATTGGTGTGCTATGGCCATTGCAACGCTATAGAG
>NW_017068792.1:0-250 GCF_001483705.2 Eufriesea mexicana | reverse complement strand
GTGGCAGTGTACAGAAAAAGAGTTGAAGATATCCTAACGTAACATGGCGCAACCAAATCCAATTAAATGTAGCCTAACTATACTTACCGTGGCGAGACCGCCATTGCTGGCGTCCCCAGAGCCTAGCAGAGCAGATTCGAGCACGGCAGATCGAAAAAATCCTCCGAAAAGCAGTGTATAGCGCAATAGTCAAAGCTAGACTCTCCTAACCTAACCAATCGTAACGTAAGCAAACGAAACAACGCCCAAC
>NW_017068791.1:0-250 GCF_001483705.2 Eufriesea mexicana | reverse complement strand
GAACCTTCCAGCCAGATTCTATAGCATTGCAACTGCTATAGCACGCCAATAGAATCGTTCAACATCATTTATGCGAAAAGTTATCTCACCACGATATCACTCGAAAATGTCAATGAAATTGTATTTTCCTCCCACGAAATATACCACTGCAATTGCTATAGCAGTCAAAAAGCATCTTTCCACCTTACTTACGCAAGGAAGATAGCTCACCACAATATTAGTCCAAAACGTCGACAAAATTGTATTTTCC
>NW_017068790.1:0-250 GCF_001483705.2 Eufriesea mexicana | reverse complement strand
TGGACGGATTTTTGGGTGTATGGATGTGTGGATCCATCGATGTACGAATGTATGTATGTACGGGTGTATGGATGTATGGATGTAGACATGTATGGAAGTATGGATGGATAGATCTCTGGATCGATGGATGTATAGATTGGTGCTTGTATGGATCGATGGATGCATGGCTCGATGGCAGTATGGACGGATGTATGTACGGATGTATGGATGCATGGATGTATATATGTATGGAAGTATGGATGGGTAGATA
>NW_017068789.1:0-250 GCF_001483705.2 Eufriesea mexicana | reverse complement strand
TACTAGTGCGTAGTAGAGCATACAAATCCACCGAATAGCAGTGTATAGCACAAAAGTCAAAGCGGTCCTATCCTATCCTAGCCAACCTTAGCACAGCCAAACGTAACCTAACTCTACCTAACTCTCCGCGGCCACGATTTCTGGCCTCCCCAGAGCCGTGCAATACATAGTACAGTAGAGAAGTACCCAGAAATCTATAGAATCACAGTGTATAGCAGAAAAGTCAAAGCCATCCGAACCTTGCCCAAAC
>NW_017068788.1:0-250 GCF_001483705.2 Eufriesea mexicana | reverse complement strand
GGAAGATTCTATTGGCGTGCTATAGCCATTGAAGAGCTATAGAATCCGCCTGGAAAATTCACTTTTATAGACATTTTCGACTAATATAGTGGTGAACTTACTTTCTCGCATAAATGAGGGGGAAATATCCCATTGGCGTGCTATAGCCATTGCAATGCTATAGAATATGCCTGGAAAATTCAATTTTGTACACATTTTCGACATATATCGTGGTGAGATATCTCCTTTGCATACGTAGGGAGGAAGGTTT
>NW_017068787.1:0-250 GCF_001483705.2 Eufriesea mexicana | reverse complement strand
AGTCAATATAATTGAATTTTCCAGCCAGATTCTGTAGCATTGCAAAGCCTATAGCACGACAATGGAATCTTTCCTTCGTATTTATGCGAGATAGTTAACTCACCAAGATATTTGCCGAAAATGTCAATAAAATTGAACTTACCAGCCCGGTTCTGCAGCATTGCAAAGCCTATAGCACGCCAAAAGGATCTTTCCTCCTTATTTATGCAAGAAAGCTAGCACACCTCGAAATTAGTCGAAAATGTCAATA
>NW_017068786.1:0-250 GCF_001483705.2 Eufriesea mexicana | reverse complement strand
AGTGAGGATAGCTTTAACTTTTGTGCTGTGCACTGTTATTCGGTGGAACTCTGTCCTCTACAGTGCAGTAGCATGTCCTGCTTGGGGGGGGGCAGCAATAGCGGCTTCGGCAGTTTAGTTTGAGGTGAGCTATGTTTGCTTATGTTCTGCTTGTTTGGGCTAGGACAAGGTAGCCTTGACTCTTCTAATATACACAGCGATTCCATGGATTTCTGCGTTCTACTCACCACTAATGTGTTATGCTTGGCTC
>NW_017068785.1:0-250 GCF_001483705.2 Eufriesea mexicana | reverse complement strand
AACGCTAGGGCACAGTAGTGCGCCGAAATCCACCGCATTGCTGTGAACAGCGCAATAGTGGAGTATATCCTGATCTAACCTGACCTAACCTAACCTAGCCAAACGCAGCGTAACTAAACAGAGCGTGCCGCGACCACTATTGCTCGCCTCCACTGAGTTGAGCGTTGTAGAGTGTTGTAGGACACACGGACTCACCGAATAAAAGTGTACAGCACATAACTGGAAGATATCCTAACCGTACCTGACCAAA
>NW_017068784.1:0-250 GCF_001483705.2 Eufriesea mexicana | reverse complement strand
GTGCTACAGAATGTTGCTGGAAAATTCAATTTTACTGACATTTTCGACTAATATCGTTGTGAGATAACTTCCTTGCATTGGTAAAGAGGAAAGGTCTTTCTGGTGTGCTATAGCTATCGCAATGCTATAGAATCTGGCTTGCAAATTCAATATTATTGACATTGCCGGCTAATATCGGTGTGAGCTTACTTTCTTGCATAAATAGGAGGATAGGTTCTATTCTCGTGCTATAGGGATTGCAAAGCTATAG
>NW_017068783.1:0-250 GCF_001483705.2 Eufriesea mexicana | reverse complement strand
CTTCGACAACAATTCAAAGGCTCCGCAGAATAATTATTAATAATTAATTAATTAGGCACAAATCTGTATCGAAAAGTATATTGGAAAGTTCTTGAAGGATCTGTCTTTACGATTAGTTTTGCACAGGAACTAACGGAGCACAAGCTTCCAGATAAAAATCATAGGCGGCGCTGACTGTTCCTTTTTACAGTTTTATTAGAAGATTAATTAATTACTCAATTCCTGCAATTAATTTATGAACTTTTATAAT
>NW_017068782.1:0-250 GCF_001483705.2 Eufriesea mexicana | reverse complement strand
GATATTAGCCGAAGATATCAATAAAATTGAGCTTTTCAGTCAGATTCTCTTGCAATGCAATGGTTATAGCACCCCAATAGTATCCTTCCTCCTTATTTAGGCAGAAAGGCTTGCTCAACACAATATTACACGAAAATGTCAATAAAATTGACTTTTCGTACTGATTCTATTGCAATGCAATTGCTAAAGCAAACCAATAGAATCTTCCCCCCTTATTCACGCAGAGAAACGTGCTCACCACGATATTAGT
>NW_017068781.1:0-250 GCF_001483705.2 Eufriesea mexicana | reverse complement strand
ATCAGTAATTAGTCTAGTACAAAGGCAACGGCGTTCTATCGGTGAATGTACTGTGTACCTTGCTGCCCTACGTTAATGTCTCTAGACTTAACTGCTGAATCCATCGATCGTCGTAGAATTGCTGAGGAACTTAGTGTGTTAGTATGACGATTACTGCAATGGCTAGGTTATTACGCCGATTTCTACTCTCCGAAGTGTATTGTTTATGGTCTATATCTCGAGGGATAAAGTCTATGCCCTTTGTCATACT
>NW_017068780.1:0-250 GCF_001483705.2 Eufriesea mexicana | reverse complement strand
ATTGCTGGCCGCCCCAGAGCCAAGCAGAACATATTAGAGGGCTGTAGAGGGCAGAAATCCATATAGTCGCAGTGTATATGGTGAAAGTCAATGAAAATCAAGCCTAACCGTGGCAGATGCAACCTAACCAAAGGAAGCCAACCTCAACTTAACGACACGCGACCACTACTGCAGGACGCCCCGGGGTCATGCAGAATGCGGTATAGCACAGTAGAGCGCACGAGCACACAGAATAACTGTGTATAGCACG
>NW_017068779.1:0-250 GCF_001483705.2 Eufriesea mexicana | reverse complement strand
GTATGTACGGATGGATGTATGGATGGATGAATGTATGGATTGATGGCCGTATGGATGGTTGGACGTATGGATGGATTGGGGTTTGGATGGACGGATGTACGGATGAATGGATGTATGGATCTATAATTGTATGGATGTGTGCGTGGATGGGTGTATGGGTGGATGGATGTATGGATGTATGTATGGCTGTATGGAAGGATGTATGAATGGGAGTATGGATGTATGGATGGATGAATTTATAGATGTGTGG
>NW_017068778.1:0-250 GCF_001483705.2 Eufriesea mexicana | reverse complement strand
GTAGTGCAACAATAGCGGTCTCGGCACGTTAGTTTTAGTTATGGAACGTTTGGTTATGTTACGCTTGTTTGTTTTAGGAGAGGATAGCTTTGACCTTAGTGCTATAGCCCGCTATTAGGTGGATTGCTGCGCCATGCAGGGATCAAATATTTTCAGCTTGGCTCTGGGAAGCCCAGCAAACGTTGTCTCGGAACTTTATTTTGAGTCAGGCTGCGTTCGGTTCGGTTGCGTTAGGCTAAGTCTGGTTAGG
>NW_017068777.1:0-250 GCF_001483705.2 Eufriesea mexicana | reverse complement strand
AATTCTATTTTAAAGACATTTTCGATTAATATCGTGTTGAGGTAGCTTTCGTGCACAAATATTCAGGTAAGATTCTATTGGCCAGCTATAGCCATTGCAATGCTATAGTATCAGGATGGAAAATTCAATTCTATTGACATTTTCGACTTATATCGTTGAGTGGTAACTTTCTTGTATAAATAAGGAAGAAAGATACTATTGCCGTGCTATAGCCATTACAATTCTTTTGAATCTGCCTCGAAAATGAAAC
>NW_017068776.1:0-250 GCF_001483705.2 Eufriesea mexicana | reverse complement strand
GAGAAAAGATACTATCGGTTTGCTATAGCCATTACATTGCAATAGAATCTGACTGAAAAGTTCTATTTTATTGTCATTTTCGGTTAATATCGTGGTGAGCAAAATTTTCTGCGTAAATAAGGAGGAAAGATCTTATTTTGTTTTGGTATAGCCATGGCAATGCAATACAGTCTGTCTGAAATGCTCCATTTTAATGAAATCTCGGAGTAATATCGTTTTGAGCAAGCTTTTCTGCATATACATTCCGTAC
>NW_017068775.1:0-250 GCF_001483705.2 Eufriesea mexicana | reverse complement strand
GCCAAATTCAACCGAAGATCCACGCGAGATCGAGATCTCGTTATCGGACTATCGCGAAGATTCTGGCCTGGTACCACAGCAAAAGATATTTCCGTCGCGACGCGTCACCGCGGTGCAGAAATAAGGGGAAACCGTGTCTCCGTTCCCGACGCGCCGCCTAACGGAGGCGTCCCGAAGCGCGTCCTCGTTGCTTTTATTCTAAAGGGGTATCGCCGTGCGAGAAGAAAGGAGCCACGGAATCGACGTATCA
>NW_017068774.1:0-250 GCF_001483705.2 Eufriesea mexicana | reverse complement strand
AAATTTGATATACATTTTTAAAAACCTGAAATTCATGCTACATTTTTAAATCGCCAGAAAGGAGTCCCAACGAATGTAACATCGAATGTAACCTACATGAGTGCACAGTCCAACTGGCAGCCTTCCATGTTAAACACGCGTTTGTTCTTCTCCCTGGACCAAATTTCAAAAATGAAAGTACAAACATGTTTTTTAAACGTTAGCTGTGCTATTCCAATAATTTAAATACGTTCTACGAAAACGCTACCGT
>NW_017068773.1:0-250 GCF_001483705.2 Eufriesea mexicana | reverse complement strand
GTATAACAATAACCTTAGAAATGTTATACGAAGTTTTATATTATTGCCGTGACACTGCGCTAGTTTCTAATACGTAGGAAGCACGTAATAAAAGATTTTAAATGCATGCTATGCAACATTATATTTTTCACAAAGCCGCTCATTTCATTCCGCCTGTTACCAGAACTTCATTCCGTATTTTATGGACAAATGTGTGTACAACACACACTACGCTAATTCTGGCAAACTTTTTGTCTTAAAACATATAATC
>NW_017068772.1:0-250 GCF_001483705.2 Eufriesea mexicana | reverse complement strand
GCGTAAATAAGGAGGGAAGATTCGATTGGCTTGCTATAGCCATAGCAGTGGTATAGAAAGTGGCAGGAAAACTCAAATTTATTGACATTTTCCACTAATATCGCGGTGAGCTAACTTTCGTGCATAAATGAAGAGGAAAGAAACTTCTGGAGTGCTATAGCCATTGCAATGCTATAGAATCTGACAAGAAAATTCAATTTTAATGACATTTTCGACTAATATCGTGGTGAGCTAATTTTATTGCATAAAT
>NW_017068771.1:0-250 GCF_001483705.2 Eufriesea mexicana | reverse complement strand
GCTATAGCTCGCCAATAGAATCTACCAGCCTTAATTATGCAAAAAGATAGCTCACCACGATATAAGTCGAAACTGTCAATATAATTGAACTTTCCAGCCTGATTCTTTATCAACGCAATGGTTATAGCACGCCAATTGTATTATTCCTCCTCATCTATGCAAGAATGTTAGTTCACCACGATATTATTCGAACATGTCAATAAAATTGAATTTTCCAGCAAGATTCTGCTGCATCGTATTGCCTATAGCA
>NW_017068770.1:0-250 GCF_001483705.2 Eufriesea mexicana | reverse complement strand
CTTAAGTCAAAAGTAAGGGGAAATATATCGATAGGCGAATGGGAGCTGTTAGTGTACTTTATTTGTCAAGCATTGGCAAACCGAAGATTTATAAACGATACGCAGTCGTATCTTCGGCGCGAAATTTGTAATGCAAAACACACGCTGACTATTCTCCTCAGGTTCTTCGTCGTGAGGTGTTCTACAGAAAGTACCGAAACCCATGAATGTAACGTGTCTTGGAAAACACTCCGTATAAGGTGAAGATGCA
>NW_017068769.1:0-250 GCF_001483705.2 Eufriesea mexicana | reverse complement strand
TATAGCTTGGTGAATGGATCGCCTAACGCCTTCAATCCAATGGCAGGTACATCCATCTACTTGCCAGAGATTATGTCTATACAAAACCAATAGCCTGTTATAGCTTGGTGAATAGATCGCCTAACGCCTCAAACCTATGGGAGGTACAGCAAACTACTTGCCAGAGAATAGGCCGATTCAAAATCTTTAGTCTGTTACAGCTTGGTGAATAGGTCGCAAAACGCCTTCAATTCAATGGCAAGTACAGACA
>NW_017068768.1:0-250 GCF_001483705.2 Eufriesea mexicana | reverse complement strand
TCAACGTTCAGCAGCCACTTATCAGCATCGATTACATATTATTTCTATTTCCTGCCAATTCTCGTTGACAGAGTCTGAGAACTGATATCGGCAACCCATATCTGGTTCCGAGATGTAAGTACTGTGATTCATATGTGATTTTGAGATCTGAGATTGGGATGCAAAAATCACGGAGAGAATATTGGCAAGGGATTAGTGCACTTTTAAGAACATCGTCGATGTGTTAATTGCGACCACCGTACCGTTACCA
>NW_017068767.1:0-250 GCF_001483705.2 Eufriesea mexicana | reverse complement strand
ATTCTAATATTATCGATCACTGACACTCTCTGTCACTCTTTACGGATTGCTATTCTCTAATCATGCATTCACTCCACTCTCACCTTTTGTTACCGATATACGAGAGATTCCTACCTAAACTTCCATCTGATCTTTACTCGTTCGTGTTTTTTTATTGCAACAAATTCGAAGTTCATCAATTGTTGTGTAAAATAAGTAGACTTTGCACAGTTGCGATGGTTAATTTGTTAGACTCGTTTGAGGAATTGAA
>NW_017068766.1:0-250 GCF_001483705.2 Eufriesea mexicana | reverse complement strand
GAGCAATAGTGACATCGGCACGTTATGCAGAGCTGGGTCACGTTCGCTTACGTTACGTGTGGTAGGGTTCGGATAGGTTAGCTTGGACTTTTGTGCATTACACTGCGATTTCATGGATTGCTGCACTCTACTCTCCTCTAATGTGCTCTGCTTGGCTCTTGGGAGTACAGCATTGTAGCTCACGACGCGATAGGCAGAGTTAGGTTACGTTTGGTTACGGTAAGTTTGATTTGGTTAGGATAGGACAGCT
>NW_017068765.1:0-250 GCF_001483705.2 Eufriesea mexicana | reverse complement strand
GTGGACCTCTGCGCTCTACTCCCATCTAATATGCCCTGCTTGGCGGTGGGGAGGCCAGCAATTATGGGCTAGGGAAGTTAGGTTTGGATAGGTTAACCTCGATTGAGCTAGGACACGTAAGATTTGGTTCGGATACCTCTTGCATTTTTGCTTTACGCTACTATTCGTGCGACCTCAGCGGTCTACGTTGCTCTGCTATACTCTCCTTGGCTCTCGCGAGGCCAGCAACAGTGGTGGTGACACGCAAGCT
>NW_017068764.1:0-250 GCF_001483705.2 Eufriesea mexicana | reverse complement strand
TTATAATGGTATTCAGCCTGATGTTCCAGCTTTGCATTGAAATTATAAAAGTTCACAAATTATATACGGAAATAGAGTAATTAATAATTATTCGCTGCCGGAGCCATTTCATCCTTTTCTATCCCATCTCTGTCCTTGTCTACCACGTGACGAGCTCTTCGACGACCTCCTTGCCTATTCTATATTGCTATTACTTTCTTGATTTTTGTGCCCAAATCATAGATGGCGCTGATCTATGACGGTAAAATTT
>NW_017068763.1:0-250 GCF_001483705.2 Eufriesea mexicana | reverse complement strand
AAGGAGGAAAGATTCTATTGGCGTACAATAGCCATTGCAATGTTTTAGAATCTGGCTAATATATTCAATTTCATTGTCATTTTCTACTAATATCGTGGTGAGCTAACTCCATTGTATACGTAGGGAGGAAGAATTCTATTCGCCTACTATTGCCATTGCAATGCTATAGAATCTGGCTGGAAAATTAAATTTTATTTACATTTTCGAATAATATCGTTGTGAGCTAATCCTCTTGCATAAATAAGGAGAA
>NW_017068762.1:0-250 GCF_001483705.2 Eufriesea mexicana | reverse complement strand
TATTTATGAATGTATGGATGTTTGGTTGGTCGGATGTACGGTTGGATAGATGAATGGATGCATTGATGCATGGATGTATGTGTTTACGAATGTATGGATGTATGGACGTATGGATGTAAGGATGTACTGATGTACGATTGTATGGATGTACGGATGTGGGGATGTATGGATGTATATATGTATGGACGTATGGATGGAAGGATGTATGAATTCATGTATGTATGGATGTATGGATGGATGGATGGACTGT
>NW_017068761.1:0-250 GCF_001483705.2 Eufriesea mexicana | reverse complement strand
TCTGGATGGAAAATTCAATTTTATTGACATTTTCGGCTAATATCGTTGTGAGTTAACTTTCTCTCATAAATAATGCGGAAAGATACTATTGCCGTGCTATAGGCTTCGCAATGCTATGGGATCTGGCTGGAAAGTTTAATATTATTGACAGTTTCGACTATTAAAGTGGTGAGCTATCCTGCTTTCCTAAATAAGCAGGGTGGATACTATTGGCGAACTACAGCCACTGCAATGCTATAGAATCTTTCTG
>NW_017068760.1:0-250 GCF_001483705.2 Eufriesea mexicana | reverse complement strand
CAATGCCAAAGAATCTGGCTGGAAAAATCAATTTTATTGACATTTTCGACTAATATCGTGGTGTGCCAACTTCGTTGCATAAATATGGAGGAAAGATTCTCTTGGCGCGCTATAGGCACTGCAATCCTCTGGATTCTGGCTGCAATGTTCAATTTTATTGACAGTTTCGGCTAAAATCGTGGTGAGAAGACTTCCTTCCCTAAGTAAGGAGGATAGATCCTTCTGGGGCGCTATAGCCATTGCATTGCAG
>NW_017068759.1:0-250 GCF_001483705.2 Eufriesea mexicana | reverse complement strand
GCTTTTTTGGAAATTTTTGGGGTTCCATTTAATTCGAAATATTGGAAAATTTGAGTAAAAGTAAAGGATTTTTAATTTGGGAAATTAAGATTAGATTAATTCATTATTTTAAAGAGTGGTATTTGGAGAATTTTTGGTTAAATTACTATGGCGTTTCTTTCGAAATTTTTTGGGTTTCCATTTAATTCGAAATATTGGAAAATTTGAGTAAAAGTAAAGGATTTTTAATTTGGGAAATGAAGGTTGGATT
>NW_017068758.1:0-250 GCF_001483705.2 Eufriesea mexicana | reverse complement strand
AATTTAATTATAAAAAATTTTGCATTGAAAAAGCTTCGTATATTGTATGTATTTCGTTAGCATTAAAATTGTGAAAGCTTCTGGAATTTATATGAATCTTACTCGAGCCAAACTTTACTCGTGCATAAAAAATTCATGACGAATTAAGCTCGTAATTACAACATAAAGGGTTAAAATTCAAAAATTATGTATGCAGTAACACTTACTTCGACTCATTGCAGGCGATGTCAAGTCTTTGGCATTATCTTGT
>NW_017068757.1:0-250 GCF_001483705.2 Eufriesea mexicana | reverse complement strand
GTTAAAGCGATCCTCTCCAAACTTTTCCTAACCCGACGTAAACGAGCGTAACCCGACATAACAAGTCGTGCCGAAACCACCATTACTGCCCTTCCTTCGGACAAGCTGAAAATATTAGAGCACAGTGGGTCGCAAGATACACATAATAGCAGACTATAGCACGAAAGTAACAGCTATCCGCTACTAAATTATCCAATCGGAGCATAAACAAATGTAGACTAACACAACCTAACGTGCCGCAGCAGTTATA
>NW_017068756.1:0-250 GCF_001483705.2 Eufriesea mexicana | reverse complement strand
TTGATTTTTGTCCTTTAAACTGCTATTCTGTGGATTTCTGTGATCTGCTGTGCTCTAGTACATTCTGCTCACCTCATTGGAAGGCAGCAATAGTTGTCTCGTCGGGAGGGTCTGAGTTATGCAACGTTCGGATGTGCCACGTTTGGCTAGGTTAAGATAGGCTACTTCGACTCTCGTACTATACAATGACATTCGTTGGATTACTGCGCCCTAATGAGTTCTAGTATGTCCTGATTGGCTCTGGGGAGGC
>NW_017068755.1:0-250 GCF_001483705.2 Eufriesea mexicana | reverse complement strand
TCACCAAGCTATAACGGATTATAGATTTTGAATGGACCAATTCTCTGGCAAGTAGATGACTGTTCTTGCCATTGGTTGAAGGCGATGGGCGACCTGTTCACCAAGCTATAAAGATTATTGATTTTGAATACGCCTATTCTCTGGTAAGTAGATGGCTGTACTTGCCATTGGTTGAAGACGTTAGGCCACCCATTCCCCAAGCTATTGCAGATTACAGATTTTGAATAGACCTATCATCTGGCAAGTAGAT
>NW_017068754.1:0-250 GCF_001483705.2 Eufriesea mexicana | reverse complement strand
CATAAATAAGGAGGAATGATTCTAATGACGTGCTGTTGTCATTGCATTGCTCCAGGATCTGGCAGGAGAATTCAATTTTATTGACATTTTCAACATATATCGTGGTGAGCTAATTTTCTAGCATAGATAAGTAGGAAAGATTCTATTGGCGTGCTATAGCCATTGCAATGCTATAGAATCGTGAAGGAAAATTCAATATTATTGTCTTTTTCGACTAATATCGTGGTGAGATATCCTTCTTGCATAAATA
>NW_017068753.1:0-250 GCF_001483705.2 Eufriesea mexicana | reverse complement strand
CTAACACTCCAATCCTACTTTAATAGTGCTATAATTGTGACGATTTAATATAATATTCGACAAAAAAATATTCGATAGAAAATTTCGCTGAAATATTAACAATATTAAGTTAAAAATTTTCCAGATTAACGTAAATTATATACTACGTACGTGTATAACAATAATAATAATACAAAATAGTATAGAATATTAATATAAAAATTGACGTTTTAATCGCTTCTGCTTAAAATATATATATATTATATAATTA
>NW_017068752.1:0-250 GCF_001483705.2 Eufriesea mexicana | reverse complement strand
GAAAGAATGACACATTTTGTTAATTTTAAATTTGTATTTTTTATCAGAAATACTTTCTACCTTTTGCTTACTATTAGTGCTGTTTGATTTAAAATGTTTTCCATTCTTAATAGTTTCAATCCTTTATTTGCTTTAATTAATTGAGTTTTCACGGCAGAACAATTATCTCTCGCCTTATAGCTTCCTAAAATAGAATATTGTTTAATTTACTCATAAGTAACTGAACTTATCATCTTATATTCTTTACCAA
>NW_017068751.1:0-250 GCF_001483705.2 Eufriesea mexicana | reverse complement strand
AGAAATCCACCGAGTTTCTGTGTATAGAGCAAAAGTCACAACTATCCTTGCCAAACATTAACTACCCTAAAATATCCAGAAGTACCGTAGCTCAACCTCACGTACCTAGACCGCTATTGGCGGCCACCAAGGAGCAAGGCAGGATATCGCGGAGCACAGTAGAGCGCAAAAATAAACCGCATTGCATTGTATACCCCAAAAGTCAAAGATATCCTGCAGCAACCTGTCCTACCCTAACCTCACCAAACGC
>NW_017068750.1:0-250 GCF_001483705.2 Eufriesea mexicana | reverse complement strand
TTCTCTCCCTTTGCTATGGCTACAGCACGCCAATAGAATATTTCTTCCTTATTTATGCAAGAAAGATTGCTCACCACGATATAAGTTAAAATGTCAAGGAAACTGTGCTCTCGAGTCATTTTCTGTTGCATTGCAAGGGCTATATCGCGCCAGTAGAAACTTTCCGCCGCACTTATGCGAGAATATCTGCACATCACGATATTAGCCGAAAATGCCAATAAAATTGAAGTTCCCATTCAGATTCTATTGC
>NW_017068749.1:0-250 GCF_001483705.2 Eufriesea mexicana | reverse complement strand
GATGTATGAATGGGTGGATGTATGGATGGGCGGATGTACGGAAGTATGGATGTATGTATGGATTATGTAAGGGTGTATGAATGCATGTATGTATGGATGTGTAGATGGGAGTAAATATGGATGTATGTATTGATGTATGTATGGATGTATGTATGGATGTATTTATGGATGTACGTATGGATGGATTAGTGTATGGGTGGATGGACTTACGGATGTATGGGTGTGTGGATTTACGGATGTCTGGATGGAT
>NW_017068748.1:0-250 GCF_001483705.2 Eufriesea mexicana | reverse complement strand
GTAGAGCGCAAAAGTACACAGAATAGCGGTTTGTATCGCAAAGGTCAAAGATATCCGACCCTAGCCACACCTAACTTAACCTGAAAAAACGTAACATGACTGAAATCTTCGTGCCACGCCCGACATTGCTGACCTACCCAGAGCCGAGCAGAGTGTAGTAGAGCAATATAGAGAGCAAAAGCCCACTGAGTAGCAGTGTACAGCACAAAACTCAAAGCTGCCATATCCTAAACTACCCAAATGTAGCATA
>NW_017068747.1:0-250 GCF_001483705.2 Eufriesea mexicana | reverse complement strand
ACAATAGTCGAAGCTATCCAAACCAGACCCAGCAAAACCAAACCAAACCAAACGTAATCTAACGCCGCTTAACGTGCGGTGATCAGTATTGCTGGCATCCACAGAGGCTAGCAGTGCATTCAAGATCTCAGTAGAGCGCAGAAATCTGCTGAAAGGCAGTTTATGCAACAAAAGTCAAAACCTAACCAAACAGAACATAACAAAACGAAACCTAACTTAGCCTAAAGTGCTTAGACCACTATTGCTGACC
>NW_017068746.1:0-250 GCF_001483705.2 Eufriesea mexicana | reverse complement strand
CCATATTTGTCGAAAATGTGAATAAAATTGATCTTTTCACACAGATTCCATTGCAATGCAATGCCTATAGTAAACCAATAGGATCTTCCCTTCTTATTTATGCAGATAAGGTTGCCCACCGCGATATCAGTCGAAAATTTCAATAAAATTGAACTATTCAGACTGATTCTATCGCATTGAATTGGCGATAGCAAACCGATCGGACAATCCTCCTTATATATGCAGAAAAGCTTGCACTCCGCCATATTTG
>NW_017068745.1:0-250 GCF_001483705.2 Eufriesea mexicana | reverse complement strand
GGGATGCGAGCAATAGTGGCTGAGGCACGTTAGGTTGAGCCTTTCTATAATAGGTTAGGTTACCTTAGTTTGGGTTAGGTTTGGATATCTGCGGCCTTTCTGCTGCACACTGCAATTTTATGCGTTTCTGCGACCTGCTCTCCTCTAATATGTTCCGCCTGGCCGTGGGGAGGCCAGCAATGGTAGCCGCGGCACGTCAGTTTGAACTAGACTACGTTTGGATTTGTTAGGTATTGCTGGGTTAAGCTGG
>NW_017068744.1:0-250 GCF_001483705.2 Eufriesea mexicana | reverse complement strand
GAGAAAATTTTATTATCAATATTCACATGTAACCTTATTATTCAATAGCAATACCTTTTCATGCACAGTTAAATGATTTATCTCTATGCCAAAAATTTTTTAACTTGTTTAAAAATTTTTAATTTGTCACTATACGTTAAAGAAAATTTTAGAAATAAATTTAGTATGAATTTGCACGAGCTACATGAAATTCAAGGAAAATTATTTTTGTAACATGAGGTTTTAGTTTATTATTTAAAAAATTACAAAT
>NW_017068743.1:0-250 GCF_001483705.2 Eufriesea mexicana | reverse complement strand
TACACGAATTTTAACTATACCTTAGGGATCTTATAGACGTGTGTGACATCTAGTGCACGATTTCCTTTTTTATTTTTTAATTATTTTGAAATTTCGCTGTAATTTAGGGGTCCTATGCATGTACTTAGTATGATAACATTGTGCCATTTTACTTTTCTTAGTTATTACACGAATTTTAACTATACCATAGGGATCTTATAGACGTGTGTGACATCTAGTGCACGATTTTCTTTTTTCTTTTTCAATTATT
>NW_017068742.1:0-250 GCF_001483705.2 Eufriesea mexicana | reverse complement strand
TGGGGAGTCCTGGAATAGTGGTCGCTGCACGCTAGGCTGTGTTAGGTTGCGTATGGCTATGTTACGTTACGTTAGGGTCGGTTAGGCTAGCCTCGACGTTCGCACTGTACACAGTTCTTCGGCGGATTTATGCGCTCTACTGTGCTCTACTATATTCTGCGTGGCCCCGGCGAGGCCAGCAATATAGGTAGCGGCCCGTTATGTTGAGTTATGTTACGGTTGGTTAGGTTGTGTTAGTTTGAGTTACGTA
>NW_017068741.1:0-250 GCF_001483705.2 Eufriesea mexicana | reverse complement strand
TCATTTGGTAACGTAATTTTCTTTCGATTCTTTTCTGTTGAAAGACAACGTTATACATTGTCAATTTTGTTCTAAAGCGTCACCGACTTTTGGAGCCGATGTAAAACAGTCAACCAAGCTGTATACAGACGTAAGGGGTCAAAACTTTTTTTCAGACTGTATATTGTCACTAGGTCGATCTTAGTTGGCAACGATTAGTGACGGAAGGTTCTTTGAAGAAGGTTGTGTCTAGCTTCGAAGTGTTAAGTGG
>NW_017068740.1:0-250 GCF_001483705.2 Eufriesea mexicana | reverse complement strand
CATGCGACGGATGAATGAAACATCATAGAAGTTGTGAGAGATCAGCTGCGTGGTTCAAAGAGCCCTCTGTAAAGTTACGTGTAGCTGAGCCGTTACGACAGGTCCCCTTTAAAATAGTAAATATTGATATATGTATGTTTCAACAGAATAAAAACAACAAACGAATACCTGGTGCCGTTTATAATATGTGTGAAAAGAAAAAGAATTTTTGTTGTCATATGCTGAAGGAATGAGATTACCGTTATGTATC
>NW_017068739.1:0-250 GCF_001483705.2 Eufriesea mexicana | reverse complement strand
CTCCTTATTTATCCAAGAAAGGTAGCTCACCACGATATTAGTCGAAAATGTCAGTAAAATTGTGTTTTCCATGCAGATTCCAGATCATTACAATGGCTATAACAGGCCAAAAGAACCTTTCCTACTTATTTATGAAAGAGAGATAGCTCACCATGTTATTAGCCAAAATGTCTATAAAATTGAAGTCACCAGGCAGATTCTACAGCAGTGCATGGCTATAGGAATCCAAAAGGATATTTCCTCCTTACTT
>NW_017068738.1:0-250 GCF_001483705.2 Eufriesea mexicana | reverse complement strand
GAAGTTTCTTAAAACGGTGTACGTGATATCGGGTACATATTAACGCATGGAAGGATACCACTCTGATATTCCGCGCATCGTCATTTGATATTTAAAGGCAACCCTACCACAGGTTAATTTTCCCACGGATGGCAAAAGAAAATATCAATTTGGAGAAATATAGAAAAATTAATTTAACGTATATTCCACGCAATATCATGCAATCATGTAACCAAAGCAATGATCGATTCAATGGGGAATTTCAAGCGAA
>NW_017068737.1:0-250 GCF_001483705.2 Eufriesea mexicana | reverse complement strand
TTGCTATTGCCTTCGCAATGCTATAGAATCTGGATGGAAAATTCAATTTTATTGATGTTTCCTTGGCTAATATCGTGGTGAGTTAACTTTCTCGCATAAATATGGAGGAAAGATTCTATTGGCGTACCATAGGCCTTGCAATGCTATTGAATCTTGCTGGAAAGTTCAAAATTATTGACATTTTCGAATAATATTGTGGTGCGCTCTCTTTCTTGCATAAATAAGGAGGAAAGATACTTTTGGCGTGCTA
>NW_017068736.1:0-250 GCF_001483705.2 Eufriesea mexicana | reverse complement strand
TTACGTATGCAAGGAAGTTAGCTCACCACGATATTACTCGAAAATGTCAATAAAATTGAATTTCTGGCCACATTCTACGGCATTGCAATGGCTATAGAACGCCAGAAGGATCTTTCCTCCATACTTATGCCAGGAAGCTCGCTCACCACCATATTAGTCGAAAATGTCAATGAAATTGAACTTTCCTGCCCGATTCTGCATCATTGCAATGGGTATAGCACGCCAAATGGATCTTCCCTCCTAACTTATG
>NW_017068735.1:0-250 GCF_001483705.2 Eufriesea mexicana | reverse complement strand
CTCTGCGGAAGCCAGCAATAGTGGTCACGGCACGTTAGGTTCAGTTATTCTACGTTTTGTCAGGTTGGGTTCGGTCTGGATTGGTCAGGACATCTCCGACTTTTGTGCTCTACATTGCTAACTGGTGGCTTTCTGTGCCCTACTCTGCTGTGCAATACTCTGCTCGACTCTGTGGTGGCCAGCAATGGCGGTCAAGGCACGATCGGTTTTGTTAGGCTGCGCTTTGCAATGTCACGATTGGTTAGGGTAT
>NW_017068734.1:0-250 GCF_001483705.2 Eufriesea mexicana | reverse complement strand
TTTTGCCATGGTTTGACGAATCCCTCGGTGAATGTCTCTGACACGCTGTTCGGTGTCAAACAGCGACGAAATAGAATAGTTGGGGATTTTTATAGTAGATGGTCTGGTTAAATATCTATGATAGATTGTTAAGTACTATCACAGGGTAATTGGAATTATGCAGTGGTTCACAAAACGTGGTCAAACATTGTAGATCATGTTTAACGCTTTGACTGCTACATTGGTCATATATGACCAGCCATGGTTTCTC
>NW_017068733.1:0-250 GCF_001483705.2 Eufriesea mexicana | reverse complement strand
TCATGCAGTTTAAGGAAATATATAATTATAGGAGCAACTACTCGGTAGTTTTTGAGATATTTACAATTAAAATTTTGTTAGTCAGGTAATTACGACTTTGTTATCAATAGATTTTAGTCGGAGTTGTAGCCCAGTGATGATAGTGGAGAGTTTGTGTGCTTGGTTACCGGGGTTCGATTCCGGTTTGTAAGTGAGTAGTGTTTTTCTTCAATCTATTTTTTATTTCGTATGCATTTTTCGCTTCTGAAAA
>NW_017068732.1:0-250 GCF_001483705.2 Eufriesea mexicana | reverse complement strand
AAAACACTAAAAATTCGCACAAGCGTCGTTCCACTGTCCCCAACTCAATCTGAACGAAGGTGTACTGTCCTGGTCCTAACATCAAGTACCCGGATACCTCGAGTACCACTTATCCTTAGACAGGATAATACCAAAACACGCTCTATCCATAGTAAGATTCGCGAATGGAAAACCGAATTGGAAAGCAATCCATAATCGAAAGCGAGGAAACAGTGAGAGACGTAATGGCGGCTGAGGTGTTCCTCTGGTG
>NW_017068731.1:0-250 GCF_001483705.2 Eufriesea mexicana | reverse complement strand
TTTACGTGTACATAGATATTGCTCTAATTGGAAATGATGAAATATTGCATTGTTATTGATGGCATTAAATAAATGTTCTGACAACAGTTGTTTGGTATGGACAGGAATTATATGGTAGAAATAGTTTCTTTACAGATGCCATGCATGCTTATTATTGAAAAATATTCAATACGTAGTCGACTGTTAATCATTTCAATCCTCAAATGGAAACTTATTATGTTTCTAATTAAAATATATTGATTGTTATTAT
>NW_017068730.1:0-250 GCF_001483705.2 Eufriesea mexicana | reverse complement strand
TAGGAACTGGAGGTATCCCGAAGACTTGCGGAGAAGTTCTCGAAATCGGAATCCATTTAATGCCGAGGATGAGAATGATGATCGCTACAAGCCTAACCCAGAAGGAGGAGTCTCTTCTACCCCTGAGTTTTATGTACAGGGAGTTTTCTCCTCCTCCGAGGGAGGCCCTTGCCTTTCAGACGGGCTTAAAAAGGCCCATTCTGGAAAATAGAATTTAGTTCATCAGTAATTCGTGTTGAGAGTCTTCAGT
>NW_017068729.1:0-250 GCF_001483705.2 Eufriesea mexicana | reverse complement strand
TACTGCTCCTCCATTATTACCATAAACAATCATATCAACAAGCACACATTTGTCACTTATACTTTTTTTGTTATTTGTCCAGATCGATAACTATATTCAAGTCTGAATCCATTTCTAGGCGTATTCCCTGTCAATCGATTACCAGTACCTTTTGCAGCACCTCCACCTCAATTACCAATTCCTAAGAAACCATTTTTATTTCTTCCGCTTTTTTCATGTCTATATTTATGTTCATCTAGTTCTTGATTTC
>NW_017068728.1:0-250 GCF_001483705.2 Eufriesea mexicana | reverse complement strand
GTAGTAGAGCAGAGTAGATCTGAGAAATCCACCGAATGACAGTTTATAGCACGAAAGTCTGTGTCATACTGACCAAACATTGCCTAAGCCAACATAACCAAACTTAGAATAACAAAACGTTGCGGGCCAAGCCCACCGTTGCTAGCCTCCCCGGATTCGAGTGGAGTATAGTAGGGCAATGTACAGTCCGGACATCCTCCGAGTAGCACCGCATAGCAGAAAGGTCAAAGAAATCCTAACCAAGCCTTCC
>NW_017068727.1:0-250 GCF_001483705.2 Eufriesea mexicana | reverse complement strand
TGATTTCTTTGATAACGTTGTTACAGTTTATACTGATTGTAGTTGCAATAAATATCCATTCTTTCCCGAGAACAATCGTTTCTCACGAAAACGATAACTCGAGAGCAAGTTTCCCAACCGTTTCCCAAAAACCTGCAACACAGACCCCCAACAAAAGACGATGCACTTCGACTAGGCTAACTCCAGACGTCTCTTCGTTCCAGACATCCCGAGGTTACCGCTCCATCCTCGGGTAAAACATCAACAGTCT
>NW_017068726.1:0-250 GCF_001483705.2 Eufriesea mexicana | reverse complement strand
CGCTCTAAGACTATCTTAACTCTGCCTCTATCTTCCAGAGCGGGCCCTTTTAAGCCCGTCTGGGAGGCAAGGGCTTCCCCCGAAGGAGGAGAAAACTCCCTCCACGCAACACTCTGGGGTAGGAGGGATTCCTCTTTCAGGTCAGGCTCTCCGAAGGCCCCGACTTCCTGAGACTCATCTGACCGCCAGACTCTAACGGGACCTCTATACCTGGCGAGGTGTTCCCTGTAGGAACACTTCGACCATCGTG
>NW_017068725.1:0-250 GCF_001483705.2 Eufriesea mexicana | reverse complement strand
TGTATTTTCCAGGAAGAGTCTATAGCATTGCATTGCCTATAGCACGCCAATAGAATCTACCCTTCTTATTTATGCAAAAAAGATAGCTCACCACGATAACAGTCGAAACTGTCAATAAAATTGAGCTTTCCAACCAGATTCTATGGCATTGCAATAGCTATAGCACGCCAATAGTATCTTTCCTCCATATTTATGCAAGAAAGGCAGCAAACTACGATATTCCTCGAAAATGTCAGTAAAATTGAATTTT
>NW_017068724.1:0-250 GCF_001483705.2 Eufriesea mexicana | reverse complement strand
GTCAGGTCAGGTCTCCTCTGGAAAAGTCAGGTCAGTTCAGTTCAGGTCAGGAGATGACAGGTCTGGTCAGGTCAGGTCAGGTCAGCTCAGGTCAGATTAGTCAGAACAGGTCAGGTCAGGTCAGCTCAGGTCAGGTCATTTCAGGTCAGATCAGGTCAGGGCAGGTCAGGTCATGCGTGGTCATGTAAAGTCTGGTAAGGTCAGGCCAGGCCAGATCATGTCTGGTCAGGTCAGTTCAGGAATGGCCGGT
>NW_017068723.1:0-250 GCF_001483705.2 Eufriesea mexicana | reverse complement strand
ATCCTGCCATCCACACATACATCCATCCATACATCCATCCATCCACACTACCATACATCCATAAATCCATACATCCGTTCATATATACATCCATACATTCATGCTTCCGTACATCCGTCCATCCCTACCTCAATCCACTCATACATCCATCCATCCACACGTTCATACATCCACACATCCATAAATCTATCCATCCGTAAATCCATTCACCCATACATACATCCTTCCATACATCCATACATACATCCAT
>NW_017068722.1:0-250 GCF_001483705.2 Eufriesea mexicana | reverse complement strand
CTATGTAAAGCAAGAAAGTCAAAGCTATCCTAACCAAATTTTTCCCAACTCAGACTAGCGAGAAGTAACCTAACTCAACCAAGCGTGCCGCGGCCGCTATTGCTCGCATCCCCACAGTAGAGCGGAGAATATTACAGAAATGTAGACTGTACAAGTCCGAGGATTGCTGTGTATAGCAGGAAAGCCAAGACAATCCCATCCTATCCTCACCATACGTAACATGACCGAACGTAGCATAGCTCAACCTAAC
>NW_017068721.1:0-250 GCF_001483705.2 Eufriesea mexicana | reverse complement strand
TCTTCGACTTTTGTGCTGTACATTACTATTTGGTAGCTTTCTGCGCTCTACTGTGCTCTACTACTCTCTGCTCGAATCTGGCGAGATCAGCAATAGTGGTCTCGGCACGATAGGCTTTGTTGGGCTTCGTCAGTTAGTGTTACGCCTGGTTATTGTATGACAGGGCATATTTGACCTGGCGTGCCGAGTTGAATGTCGAGCGAGACGGTCATGTCCACGACGTTGCTACAATTCGGAGATATTTTCTGCG
>NW_017068720.1:0-250 GCF_001483705.2 Eufriesea mexicana | reverse complement strand
CGATCTGGAGAAACGTGCGAGAAATCGTGGAAGCGAATTCGCTTACGGGAAAATGAGATAAATAATCGATGTACAAAATCGTAATAAAAGCACACGCGTTTCTGTGCATCGGGGTAAAGCGAGACGATGTTGCAGCACTCATTTGCATATTCATCAACCTGCTCCGTGAATGTGTTAGAGATTCGTATCTCGCTGAGCGACCAAGACTCGCAGTGGTTTAACGACAAAAGACGATGTCGTGTCTCCCTTT
>NW_017068719.1:0-250 GCF_001483705.2 Eufriesea mexicana | reverse complement strand
AGCCAGAAATCCACCGAATGGCAGTGTATAGCATGAAAGTCAAAGATATCCTGGAATAACATAACCAAACATAGCACGACCAAACGTAACCTAACTCAATCTAACGTGCCTAGGCCACTATTGCTGACATCCCCAGAGGAAAGCTGAACATATTAGAGTAGAGTGGACGGCAGCAACCCACCGAATTGCAGCGTATAATGCAAAAGTAGGAGCTACGGTATCCTAACCTATCAGAGCGTAGCAAAGGCAG
>NW_017068718.1:0-250 GCF_001483705.2 Eufriesea mexicana | reverse complement strand
GCCTGCAATCCAATTGCAAGTACAGCCATGTACTTGCCAGTGAATAAGTCTATTCAAAATCTACAACCTGTTATAGCTTGGTGAATAGATCGCCAAGCGCCTTCAATCCAACGGCAAGTACAGCCATCTACTTGCCACTGAATAGGTCTATTCGAAAGCTATAACCTGTTATAGCTTGGTGAATAGATCGCCTTACGTCTTCAACCAATGGCAAGTACAGCCATCTACTTGCCAGGGAATTGGTCTATTC
>NW_017068717.1:0-250 GCF_001483705.2 Eufriesea mexicana | reverse complement strand
TATATTGCGTTTGGCTCTGTTAAGATTGGATATATTAGGACAGGATAGCTTTCACTTTTGCGCAGTACGCTCCTATTCGGTGGACATCTTCGTTCCAGTGTGCTCTAGTATGTTCTGCTTGGCTCTCGCTTGGTCCGCAATAGAGGTCTCGGCTCGTTAGGTAGAGTTAGGCTGCGCTTGGTTATGGTACGTCAGGCAAGGTTAGAATATTCTACTTCGCCTTATGTCCTACACACCGCTATTCGGTGTG
>NW_017068716.1:0-250 GCF_001483705.2 Eufriesea mexicana | reverse complement strand
TTTCATTGACATTTTCGACTAATATCGTGGTGAGCTAACTTTCTTGCAGAAATAAGGCGGAAGGATTCTATTGGCGTGCTTTAGCCATTGCAATTCTATAGAATCTGTCTGGAAAATTCATTTTCATTAACTTTTTCGACAAATATCGTCGTGAGCTAACTTTCTTGTTCAAATAAGGAGAAAATATAGTATTGCAGTGCTATAGCCATTACAATGCTATAGTATCTGCCTCGAAAATTCAACTTTATTG
>NW_017068715.1:0-250 GCF_001483705.2 Eufriesea mexicana | reverse complement strand
CTCGACGAAGGAGTGGAAACATTTTCTTATTATGTATTAAAACATATCGCATTTAATTAGAATAAAAATAATTTCACGTTGTTATCTTATCCGTCATTTTCTCCACAAAGAAAATAATTACATCACATTGTGTCCCTCTATATAGTAAATAATTACTGTATTAACATATTTTTTCTATTAATTCGCTCTTTCCCAGATATTCCACCGAGTCCAGATAAAACAGACATCCCGTATGTATGCATATAGTATT
>NW_017068714.1:0-250 GCF_001483705.2 Eufriesea mexicana | reverse complement strand
TATACCATTGCGGTGGCTATAGCACGCCAAAAAGGTCTTTCCCCTTTTCCTATGCAAGGAAGATAGCTCACGACGATATTAGTCGAAAATGTCAGTGAAATTGAATTTTCCAGCAACATTCTGTAGCACGGCAATGCCTATAGCACGCCAACAGAATCTTTTCTTCTTATTGATGCAATAAGGTTAACTCACAACGATATTAGTCGAAAATGTCAGTGAAATTGAACTTTCCAGCAACATTCTGTAGCAC
>NW_017068713.1:0-250 GCF_001483705.2 Eufriesea mexicana | reverse complement strand
GGATGTGATACTGGGTGTCTTGTTTCAACTGAATATTTTAGAATAGATGTAACAGGAACATCCTACAATGACGGAATGTACGGGGAATATATTCGTGACTTGTATCAGACAGTTAAATTAGCTGTCAGACTCTGTCTTATATTAAATATAATTTCTATACGATCCATACGACGTAACTTTTATATTATACTGAAGGAAGGAAGAGCAGTTAATTGCGAGAAAAATTGGAATAGTTCTAGGAAACTTTGTC
>NW_017068712.1:0-250 GCF_001483705.2 Eufriesea mexicana | reverse complement strand
CCTGGAGCATTCAATTTTATTGACATTCTCGGATAATATTGTGGTGAGCACAGCTCCTCGTATTAATAAGGAGGAAAGATTCAATTGGCGTGCTATAGCCATTGTAATGCTACAGAACCTGTTTGGAAAGTTCAATTTCATTCACATATACGACTATTGTCGTTGTGAGGTAACTTTCTTGCGTAAGTAAGGAGGAAAGATTCTATTTGCGTGCTCTACCCGTTTTAGTGCTATAGAATCTGGACGGAAA
>NW_017068711.1:0-250 GCF_001483705.2 Eufriesea mexicana | reverse complement strand
ATTTTAATACGTCTACCATTTACGATAATATTAGTATTCTGTAAGATTAGTTCTGTTACTTTATATTGTTTATATACTGTAATATATAAAAGTTATTCATTCTTATACTAGTAAGTGTAAATTTATTATATCTAATCATTTCTAAATTTATTATATTACTCTATATATTAATAGTGATTCTAATTATTACTATATATATTAAATAGTGATTCCACTGTCACATTTGCTCTTGCTTTTGTTGTTCAATCTT
>NW_017068710.1:0-250 GCF_001483705.2 Eufriesea mexicana | reverse complement strand
TAATACGCTCTGTCTTGCTCTGGCGAGGCGAAAAACGGTGGCCGCGTCATGATGGGTTGAGTTTGGGTACGTTTGGTTAGGTTCGGTTTCTTTGGGTCATGTTAAGAAATCTTTGACTTTGGTCTTGTACTCTGTAATGCGGTGCACTTCTGCGATCAACAGTGATCTAGTATTTCCTGCCTGCCTATGGGGATGCCAATAATTGTGGTCTCGGCACATTACGTTGGGATAGGGTACGTTTGGGTATGTT
>NW_017068709.1:0-250 GCF_001483705.2 Eufriesea mexicana | reverse complement strand
ACTTCGACTATTGTGCTATATACTGCCATTCGTTTGATTTCTGCACTCTAGCGTGCCCTAATATGTTCTGCTCGTTTCTGGGGAGGACAGGAATAGTTTGCGGGCTCGTTAAGATTAGCTATTCTACGGTTGGTTGGGTTAGGGAAGGTTGGGTTTCGTAAGGATGGCTTTGGCTTTTGTGCTGTACGCTGCCATTCGTTGGGTCACTGTGCTCTGCGGTGCCCTAATGAGTTCTGCTCGGCTCTGGGGA
>NW_017068708.1:0-250 GCF_001483705.2 Eufriesea mexicana | reverse complement strand
TTTGGATAGGTTAGGTTAAACTGGGTTAAGTTAGGATAGCTTTGACTTTTGTGCCCAACACTGTTATTCTATGGACTTCTGTGCTCTAGGGCAATCTATCATATTCCGCTTGTCTCTGGGGACGCCAGAACTAGCGGTCGCGGCATGCTAGGTTGAGTTTTGTTACGTTTGGTACGGTTAGGTTGCGATACGTTTGGACAGGATATCTCCGCCTTCTGTGATATTCACTTCAATGCGGTCGATTTCTGCG
>NW_017068707.1:0-250 GCF_001483705.2 Eufriesea mexicana | reverse complement strand
CGCAAAAATGAATTTCCATTCGGTCATGGCGAATAAGGAAAGACAAGTGGCGGTGACAGTGTTTCATACACCGATACCATCTTTTCCATTCACCAGCTCTCACAATTCTAAGGGGAAGGAGAGAAAGAGAGAGAGAGAGAGAGAGAGAGAGAGAGAGAGCTCTATTCTAACGAATTCGTCGCAAAGTTCACTGCTACTTGCTCCTTATCGGTAACCGGAACTCGCATAATCTTAGGTACTCTTACACAAT
>NW_017068706.1:0-250 GCF_001483705.2 Eufriesea mexicana | reverse complement strand
CTGTGGGATGGCAGCAATAGTGGTCTCGGCAGGTTAGGTTGTGTTAGGTTACGTTTGGTTAAGTTAGGTTTGTCTGGGTTCGGTTAGAATTGCTTTGACTTTTCTGCTATACGTCGACATTCTTTGCACTTGTGCGCCCTACTCTCCTTTAATATGTTCTGCTTGGCGATGTGAAGGCCAGCAATAGTGGGCTCGGCCCGTTGGGATTATTTAGTCTTCGTTTGGTTGGGTCATGCTAGGTTAGGGAATG
>NW_017068705.1:0-250 GCF_001483705.2 Eufriesea mexicana | reverse complement strand
GATGTATGGATCGATGGATGTATGGATGGGTGGACATATGGATGGATGGATGTATGGATGCATATATGTATGGATGTACGAAAGTGTGGACGATACGGATGTATGTATGTATGGATGTATATATTTATGGATGTGTGAATGTATGGATGGATGGATGTATGGAATGATGTATGTACGGATGGATGGTGGTATAGATGGATGGATTTGTGGATTTATGGATGTATGGATGTATGGTTGTATGCACGTATGG
>NW_017068704.1:0-250 GCF_001483705.2 Eufriesea mexicana | reverse complement strand
ATCTTAAAAACTCTGCTTAATTCAAATAGAAATTGATCTACTAAATGCTCGTGCGATGCTGCTACAAGTCCGTCATCAACATAAATTTCTAGAAACATCTTCTCATCGTTTTTATCATAGATATAAAAACAAGAGTCAGCTGAAATCTTACGAAATCCAAAGTCGCTAAAATGTTCAGACCAACATATCGGGGCCTGTTTTAACCCATACAAACTTTTCAATAATTTACAGACATTTTCTGTTCCATCAT
>NW_017068703.1:0-250 GCF_001483705.2 Eufriesea mexicana | reverse complement strand
CACAAAAGTCAAAGGTATCGTAACTTAACCTAACCAAACGTAACGTAACCAAGCCTAACCTAACCCATCCTAACGTTACGCGACCAGTATTGCTGGCCTCCACAGATACAAGTGGTGCATAATAGAGGAGTGTGGAGCGCAGAAATCGATAGAGTCGCAGTGTATAGCAGAAAGGTCGAACTTATCCAAACCTAACCAGAGCTAGCGTAGGCTAACAGAACGTATCCTATCTCAACCTGTCGTGCGAAAA
>NW_017068702.1:0-250 GCF_001483705.2 Eufriesea mexicana | reverse complement strand
TGTATGTCTGTATGGATGTGCGGGTGTATGAATGGATGGGGGGATGAACTGAAGAGAGGGTGAGCGTATGGGTGGAAGAACGGATGCATGGATGGACGTATGGATGTATGGATGTATGTATGTATGTATGTACGGATGTATGTATGGTTCGATGGATGTAAAGATGGATGGATTTATGGATGTGTACATGTATGGATGCTTGGATCGATTGGTGTATGGATGGATAGATGTGCGGATCGTCGGTTGTATG
>NW_017068701.1:0-250 GCF_001483705.2 Eufriesea mexicana | reverse complement strand
AGCTGTAGCCATTGCAATGCTTTAGAATGTGACTGGAAAGTTCAATTTTAATGACATTTTCGACTAATATCGTGGCGAGCTAACTTCCTTACGTAAGTAAGGAGGAAAGATGCTTTTTGAGTGCTATGGCCATTGCAATGATATAGAATATGGCTGGAAAATACAATTTTATTGACATTTTCGACTCATATCGTGGCAAGCTGACTTCCTTGCATAGGTAAGGAGGAAACATCCTTTTGGCGTGCTATAG
>NW_017068700.1:0-250 GCF_001483705.2 Eufriesea mexicana | reverse complement strand
TCAATAAAATTGTGTTTTCCAGCAGGATTCTATTGCATTGCAATGGCTTCGGCACGCCAATAGAATGTTTCGTCCCTATTTATGCATGAAATATAGGTCACATCGGTATTAGTCGAAGATGTCATAAAAATTGAATTTTCCAGCCAGATTCTACAGCATTGTAATGGCCATTGCGCGCCAATAGAGACTATCCTTCTTATTCATGTAAGAGAGTTAGCTCACTGCGATATTAGGCGAAAATGTATATAAA
>NW_017068699.1:0-250 GCF_001483705.2 Eufriesea mexicana | reverse complement strand
GAAAGAAAGGTAGCTCACCACGATATTAGTCGAAAATGTCAATAAAAATGTGTTTTCCATCCACATTCTATAGCATTGCAGTGGCTACTGCACGCCACTAGTACCTTTCCTCCTTATTTAATCACGAAAGTTAGCCCTCAACGATATTCGTCGAAAACGTCAATAAATTTGGGCTTTCCAGACAGACTCTATATCATTGCAATGGCTATAGCACGCCAATAGGATATTTCTTCCTTATTTATGCAAGAAA
>NW_017068698.1:0-250 GCF_001483705.2 Eufriesea mexicana | reverse complement strand
ACTAATATCGTGGTGAGCTAGCTTCCTTGCATATGTATGGAGGAAAGATCCCTTTGGCGTGCTCTAGCCATTGCGATGCTGTAGAAACTGGCCGGAAAATTCAATTTTAATGGCATTATCGACTAATATCGTTGTGACCTAGCTTTCTTGCATAAATAAGAAGAATGATTCTATTGGCGTGCTATATCCAATGCAATGCTGCAGAATCGGGCTGGAAAGTTCAATTTTATTGACATTTTCTATTAATATC
>NW_017068697.1:0-250 GCF_001483705.2 Eufriesea mexicana | reverse complement strand
TCAACTGCTTGTCTCTGGTGATGCCAGAAGTAGTGGTCGCGACAAGTTTGTTTGGGTTATGTTACGTTTGGTTAGGTTAGGTTAAGTTAGGTTTGGTCATCCTGTCTCCGACTTTTACGCTAAACACTGCAATTCCGTCTATTTCTACGCACTGCTGTGCCCTAATATCCTCCGTCTGGCTCTGGGGTGGCCAGAAACTGTGGTCTCGGCACGTTAGGATGAGTTCTGTTGCTCTTGGTAATGTTTGGTT
>NW_017068696.1:0-250 GCF_001483705.2 Eufriesea mexicana | reverse complement strand
CGTGGTGAGCTAACTTTCTTGCATAAGTAAGGAGGAAATATTTTATTGGCGTGCTATAGCCGCTGAAATGCTGTAGAATCGGGCTGGAGAATTCAACTTTATTGACATCTTCGACTAATGTCGTGGTGAACTAGCTTTCATGCATAGACATGGAGGAAAGATTTTATTGGTGAGCTATACCCGCTGTAATGCTACAGAATCTGGATGGAAAATTCAATTTAATTGACATTTTCGTCTAATATCGTGGTGA
>NW_017068695.1:0-250 GCF_001483705.2 Eufriesea mexicana | reverse complement strand
AGATCCCACTGGAGTGCTATAGACATTGTAATGCAGTAGAATCTGGTTGGAAAATTCAATTTTCTTGACATTTTCGTCTTATATCGAGGTGAACTAGCTTTCTTGCATAAACAAGGAGGAAAGATGGTATTGGCATGCCATAACCATTGCAATGCTATAGAATCTGAATGGAAAGTTCAATTTTATCGACATTTTGGACTAATATCGTGGTGAGCCAACTTCCTTGAATAAGTAAGGAGGCAAGATACTT
>NW_017068694.1:0-250 GCF_001483705.2 Eufriesea mexicana | reverse complement strand
TAAGTTTTAAAATATTTAAATCATAAATTAATTCATTCGATTATTGGAAATTAATTTGAATCAGATCACTGTTTTTCTATTTCAGAAAATTTTAAGATAATATAAAATAGAAATTTAAAATTATATTTGAAATTTAATCTACACTTGGAAAATTTATGTCAAATAGTATAATATTTAATTTTTTATTTCCAAAGTAAGTGACGAATTTATGATAAATTTTTATCACATTTCCAGTCGAATTTTATTACTA
>NW_017068693.1:0-250 GCF_001483705.2 Eufriesea mexicana | reverse complement strand
TCCACCGAAAAACGAATTATACCACGAAAGTCAAAGCTATCCCAGCCTTACATAGCCACACATAACATAATCAAACGTAACATAACTAAACATAACGTGCCGATGCCACAATTTCTGGCCTTTCCAGAATCAAGCTGATCATATTGGATCACAGTAGAGCACACGAATCCACCGAGTAGCAGTGTAGAGCACAAAAGTCAGAGCAATCCGCTCCTAACCATACCAATCGTAACGAACACAAACGTGACAT
>NW_017068692.1:0-250 GCF_001483705.2 Eufriesea mexicana | reverse complement strand
TGGGTAAATCAGGATACGTTATGTTTGGTCAGGATATTTCTGACATCTGCGCTATACACTGCAATGCGGCCGATTTCTACGCATTTCTGGGCTCTAGTATACTGTGCTTGGTTCTGCAGAGGCCGGCAATAGTGGTCTCGGCTCATTTGGTTGAGTTATATTGCGCTTTGTTGTGTTACGTTTGGTTAGGATAGGACAGTATAGGTCTGACTTTTTTACTACACAATACCATTCGTTGGATTTCTGCGCT
>NW_017068691.1:0-250 GCF_001483705.2 Eufriesea mexicana | reverse complement strand
ATGTATGTGTGGATGTATGGATGGATGTATGTATGGAACGATAGATGTGTGTCTGTATGGATGTGCGGGTGGATGAATGGATGGGTGGATTAACTGTAGAGCGAATGAAAGGATGGGTGGAGGTACGGATGCATGGATGGATGGAATGTCGTATGTACGGATGCATGTATGGATGGATATATGGATGTATGTGCAGATGCGTGTATGGATTTGTTCATGGATGTATGTATGGATGTGTGTATGGATGTAT
>NW_017068690.1:0-250 GCF_001483705.2 Eufriesea mexicana | reverse complement strand
CCAAATTCTATAGCACTGCAAAGCCTATAGCACGCCAATAGGATCTTTCCTACTTACCTATGCAAGGTATGAGCTCACCACGAAATTAGTCGAAACTGTCAATAATATTGAACTTTGCAGCCAGATTCTATAGCATTGCAATGGTTATAGCTTGCCAATACAACTTTCCTCATTGTTTATATAAGAGCGTTAGCTCACCACGATATTAGTCGAAAATGTCAATAAAATTGAACTTTCCAACCAGATTCTA
>NW_017068689.1:0-250 GCF_001483705.2 Eufriesea mexicana | reverse complement strand
CACAGTAGAGCACAGAAGTGCACCGAAAGCTGTTTATACCACAAAAGTCAAAGCTATCCTAGCTGAACCGAACCAAACATAACATAACAAATCGTAACCAAACTTATACTAACGTGCCTAAACCACTACTGTTGACCTCCCCAGAGCCTGTCAGAATGCAATAGAGCAAAGTAGTGCAAGGAAATCTGCCGCATTGCGGTGCAAAGCACAAAGTCAAAGACAAACTAACCAAACATTACCCATTCTAAGG
>NW_017068688.1:0-250 GCF_001483705.2 Eufriesea mexicana | reverse complement strand
CACATTTACTCTCGATGAATTCTGAATTGCAGCTGACCTATCCAACTACTTGTGGTAGTGGCTTTTATCGAATGTGTGATATGAGTGTGAGCAATATTTGTGTAGAAGAATGTGTGCGTGACGAGCATGACAGAGAGTCGCGAAAAAACAATCGGTAGGTGAATGACAGTCATTACAAATAGACGTTGTGTGTGTGAGAGTCCTCGAGAGATTATATCATAGTTAGAAGCGAATTTATTTTAAGAGATTT
>NW_017068687.1:0-250 GCF_001483705.2 Eufriesea mexicana | reverse complement strand
GTGGAGAGCTAACTTTCTTCCGTAAATAATGAGGTAAGAATCTATTGGCGTGCTATAGTCATCCCAATGCTATAGAAACTGTCTGGAATGTACAATTTAATTGACATTTTCTCCTAATATCGTGGTGACCATACTTTCGTGCATAAGTAAGGAGGAAAGACACTCTTGGCGTGCTATCGCCATTGCCATGTTATAGGATCTGGCTGGAAATTCAATTTTATTTACATTTTCGGTTAATATCGGGGTGAGC
>NW_017068686.1:0-250 GCF_001483705.2 Eufriesea mexicana | reverse complement strand
GGAGGCCAGCAATAGTGGTCTCGGCACATTAGGTTGAGTTGGGCTACGTTTGCTCAAACGTTATCTTGGGTTAGGTGAGGATAAGTTTGTCTTTCGCGTTATCCACTGCTATTTGGTGGAATCTTGCGCTTTACTGTGCTGTACTATACTCTGCTCGAGTCTGTGGTGGTCAGCAATAGTGGTCGCTGCACGCCATTCCGAGTTATGTTACGCTGGGTTATGACATGACCTGCTAGGTTGGAAAGGATGT
>NW_017068685.1:0-250 GCF_001483705.2 Eufriesea mexicana | reverse complement strand
GCGACCTGTTCACCAAGCTATAACAGGTTATAGATTTTGAATCGGCCTATTCTCTGGCATGAACATGCCTGTACTTGCCATGGAATTGATGGCGTTAGGCGATCTATTCACCAAACAATAACATGTTATAGATTTTGAATAGACCTATTTTCTGGCAAGTAGATGTCTGTACTTGCCTTTGAATTGTAGGCGTTAGGCGTTGTATTCACCAAGCTATAACGGATTATAGATTTTGAATAGGCCTATTTTC
>NW_017068684.1:0-250 GCF_001483705.2 Eufriesea mexicana | reverse complement strand
TCGATAATATCAATAAAATTGATTTTTCCAGCCAGATTCTACAGCACTGCCATGGCTATAGCAAGCAAATAGAGTATTTCATCCCTATTTATGCAAGTGGGTTTGCTCACCACTAGATTAGTCGAAAATCTGAATAAAATCTAATTTTCCAGGCAGATTATATGGAATTGCCGTAGCTATAGCTCGTCAATAGCATCTTTCCTCAGTATTTATGCAAGAAAGCCAGCACACCACGATATTAGACGAAAAT
>NW_017068683.1:0-250 GCF_001483705.2 Eufriesea mexicana | reverse complement strand
CACGATGTTAGTCGAAAATGTTAAAAAATTGAACTTTCCAGAAAGATTCTCTAGCATTGCGACAGATGTAGCACGCCAATTTGATCCTTCCCACTTATTTATGCAAGAAAGTTAGCTCTCCACGATATCAGTCAAAAATGTCAAGAAAATTGAATTTTCCAGGAAGATTCTACGGCATTGCAATTGGTATAGCACTCCAAAAGGATCTCTCCTCCTTACTTATGCAAGGAACATAGGTCACCACGATATT
>NW_017068682.1:0-250 GCF_001483705.2 Eufriesea mexicana | reverse complement strand
TGTCTCGCGCGCTGAGTTGATTGTCGTCGGTTTGTCTTGACTGCCTGGTCGTGATACTTGTTTTGTCTTCTTGGGATTTTTAGGAGAACTCTGTTCGTGTTCGTGACAGCTGTTTCGGTGATTTTATAAGTTTGTGTGTTTCCTGATTGGTTGGCGTAAAACATATGTGGTAGGTGTGCGTCTTCCTATTGGTTGTGCATAATATTGGGGGTGTGTGTTAGTTTCGAC
The DNA here is from genome assembly GCF_001483705.2 of Eufriesea mexicana. Taxonomy (NCBI): domain Eukaryota; kingdom Metazoa; phylum Arthropoda; class Insecta; order Hymenoptera; family Apidae; genus Eufriesea; species Eufriesea mexicana. Next base: position 22 of record NW_017068682.1, on the reverse strand, counting down.
GTATTTCGATGGTGGTGGATGT
>NW_017068681.1:0-250 GCF_001483705.2 Eufriesea mexicana | reverse complement strand
ATGTCAATAAAATTGAATTTTCCAGGCAGATTATATAGCATTGCAATGGCAATAGCACGCCTACAGTATTCTTCCTCCTTGTTAATGCAGGAAAGTTAGCTCACCACAATATTAGTCGAAAATGTCAATGACATTTAATTTTCCAGCATGATTCTATAGCATTGCAATTGCTATAGCACGCCAATAAAATCTTTGCTCCTTATTTATGCAAAAAATATAGCTCACCCCGATATTTGACGACAATGTCAAT
>NW_017068680.1:0-250 GCF_001483705.2 Eufriesea mexicana | reverse complement strand
CATCAAACGTCCACAATACTCTGATGATGGCTGTACTCAGTACTCTGTTGTCTATTGTTAATGAGTAGATGGGTAATGGATCTGCTTCCTGCCGTTCCAGAATTCCTATGGTATTTAGGTCATCAGGGAACGAAGTAATCCGAATGAAGCAGTAATGTGATAGAGACTGTTCTGAGAACTTTGATGTCAATCCTTAATATCCCGAGCTATAACGGATCTATCTTTTGTCATTCAGGAATTGCTGTAGAGC
>NW_017068679.1:0-250 GCF_001483705.2 Eufriesea mexicana | reverse complement strand
TAGACACACTATAGGTCGTGGGTCATCAGTTCCTTAGGACTGGTTTATACTAATGTGTTGCTCTTCATTCAAATATCCAATTTGTAGATGTAAGACTCACAGATACACGTGACCCATCTTTATCTTCGCGATTCTGTTAGAGGAACTAGATCTATTACACTTTGGTCGATTGGAACTATATTTCTTCCGAGAGTCTTTTATCTAATACCAATCCTTTGTATCGTTTCTAACTTAATCCTTTGCACTCGAC
>NW_017068678.1:0-250 GCF_001483705.2 Eufriesea mexicana | reverse complement strand
GCGGGCCCCCCAGAGACAAGCACGTCACATCAGAGCAATGTAGGGCCCCGAAGTCCATCAAATTGCGGTTCATAGCATAAAAGTCAAGGCAACCGTATCCTAACCTAACCAATCGTAACATTTCTGAACTAATCATAACGCAACCTATCGAGACATGACAATGAATGCTGGCCTCCACAGAGCCAATTAGAGAAAACTATAGCACAGTAGTGCGTAGACATCCGCCAAATGGCAGGGTATAGCACGAAAT
>NW_017068677.1:0-250 GCF_001483705.2 Eufriesea mexicana | reverse complement strand
CCACGCGCAGCATAACTCAACGTACCGTGCTCCGACCACTTCTGCTGGACTCCCCTTGGTTAAATAGAATATACTACAGCAAAGTAGATCGCAGACATCGGCCGAAGAACATTGTATATTGCAAACGCCAAGGCAATCCTATCCAACCTTAGCCTACCCGAACCACACCTAACGTAACCTCACAAATCAAAACGTGCCACGACCAATATGGCTGGCCTGCCCAGAGCCAAGCGGAACGTATTGGAGCATA
>NW_017068676.1:0-250 GCF_001483705.2 Eufriesea mexicana | reverse complement strand
GTTAGGCGATCTATACCCCGAGCTATAACAGATTATAGATTTTGAATAGACCTACTCTCTGGCATGTAGAAGGCCGTACTTGCCATTGGATTGAATGCGTTCGGCGACCTATTCAACAAGTTATAAGAGGTTATAGATTTTGAATAGGCCTATTCTTTGGCAAGGAGGTGGCTGTACTTGCCATTGAATTGGAGGCGTTAGGCGATCTATTCACCAAGCTGTAGGAGGTTATAGATTTTGAATAGACCTA
>NW_017068675.1:0-250 GCF_001483705.2 Eufriesea mexicana | reverse complement strand
ACAATGGCAAGTACAGACATCTACTTGCCAGAGAATAAGCCTATTCAAAACCTATAATTTGTTTGTGCTTGGTGAGTAGATGGCCTGACGCCTTCAATCCAATGGCAAGTACAGCCATCTACTGGCCAGAGAATAAGTCAATGAAAAAACGTATAAGCTGCCATAGCTTGATGATTATATCGCCTATTGCCTTCAATCCAATGGCAAGTACAGCCGCCTACTTGCCAGAGAATAGGTCTATTCAAAATCT
>NW_017068674.1:0-250 GCF_001483705.2 Eufriesea mexicana | reverse complement strand
TTTTAAGTAGTTCAAGCACTCCGGTCACAAAATGACCACTGTGACGTCACAGGAGAAACCGTGGCCGGGCATGTACGACCAAAATGGCAGTCAAAGCGTTAAACTCGGCGTTCCGAGGTAAATTCGTGGATGAAGCAAAGGGAAGCTAGGATAATAATAAATTGGTGATACAAGGCACCGTTCTTACCCAATGGACCGTTTATCTTATTGGCAGTCACCGGTGACACCGTGTGGCACCTTGGTAACGGTT
>NW_017068673.1:0-250 GCF_001483705.2 Eufriesea mexicana | reverse complement strand
TACGGATGGATGAATGTATCGGAGCGTGGACGTACGAATGGATGCATTTATGGAAGTATGGTTGTGGGGATGTATGGATGAATATATGTATGGACGGATGGATGGATGGTTGGATGGATTTATGGATGGGTGGAAGGGTGGATGTATGTATGGATGTATGCATGGCGTTATGTATGGATGCATTTACGAATGTATCTATGGATGTATGTGTGGATGAATGTATGGGTGTATGAATGGATGTTTGGATGTA
>NW_017068672.1:0-250 GCF_001483705.2 Eufriesea mexicana | reverse complement strand
ACCTTAGGTTCGGTTACGTAGGGCCAGGGGATGTGCTTTACTTCTTCCTTTACACAGAAGTGCCGTGTATTCCTGCGATCGGCTGTGCTTCCGTATATTCTGCTTGGCCCTGTGGAGGCCAGCAATAGTTCTCCCGGCGAGTTAGGTTTAGTTAGGCTAGGTTTGCATATGACAAGTTTGGTTATGTTAGGACAGAATATCTCAGTCTTACGTGCCATTCGATGACATTCCGTGGATTTCTGATCGATAC
>NW_017068671.1:0-250 GCF_001483705.2 Eufriesea mexicana | reverse complement strand
TTGGCACGTTATTTTGAATTGTGCTACGATATGTTAGGTTGGATTAGGTCAGGTAAGTCTTGGATATCTGACTTTTCTGCTACACACTGCAATGTGTGGGATTGCGGCGAACTGCTGTGCTATAGCATAATCTGCATGGCTCAGGGGGTGCCGGAAGCAGTGCTCGCGGCACGTTACATAGGTATGGGCTACGTTTGGTTAGGCCACGTTAACTTGGTTTCGGTTTGGATACCAAAGACTTTTGCGCTCT
>NW_017068670.1:0-250 GCF_001483705.2 Eufriesea mexicana | reverse complement strand
TTTTTTTATTTTTGGCATTTTTGGGAGCAAAACACTTATTTATGAAACAGTATTTCACATTTGTCACATAAGAAAATTTCAAAACAGTAATTACACGGAATGTCTCACTGTTTTAAGACGTTACAATAACAATTATTATGATTATTCGTATTATCGGGTAACACCTAACCTCTCTGGGTCCAAAAGATGGTTTGTGTATTTCTAATTAAAAATTTCAACGTTGTCATTTCGGTCATTTGCTTTTGCGATT
>NW_017068669.1:0-250 GCF_001483705.2 Eufriesea mexicana | reverse complement strand
TCAAACCTAACCCAGCCAAACGTAACATAACTCAAACTAGCGTGCCCAGGCCGTTACTGTTGCTTTCCCCAGAGCCACGCTGGACATACTAGAGTACTGTAGAACGCAGATACGCACCGAGTGGCGGTGTACAGCACAAAAGTCAAAGCTAATCACACCAAATTTGGCCTTCCCCAACGTAATCAAGAGTAACGTGTCTCATCGTAACGAGCCGAGGCCACTATTGCTGGCCTTGCCAGAGCCAAGCAGG
>NW_017068668.1:0-250 GCF_001483705.2 Eufriesea mexicana | reverse complement strand
GCTCTGCTGTGGCCCAGTATATTCTGCTTGTCTCTAAGGAGGCCAGCGACAGAAGTCTCGGCACGTCAGGTTATGATATATTACGTTTGTTGATATTACGATTGATTAGGTTATGACAGGATGGTGTTGCCTTTTATTCTATACACAGCAATTCGGTGTATATCTGCGCACTGCTGTGATCTTATATGCACCGATTCTCTCAAGAGTGACCAGAAATAGTGGCCGCGCCGAGTTAGGTTGCGTTAGGTCA
>NW_017068667.1:0-250 GCF_001483705.2 Eufriesea mexicana | reverse complement strand
TAGGAAAAGCTATAGCCTAGATGGTACTTTGAAAATTTATTAAAAAAAGTAATTCAAATATTTAATATTATTTAAATCAACGGTAATCAATGTCAAATGATATTCCATTTTTCCAAGACTCTATTGCTTTTTCATTTCTTTCACATGGTCATTTCACTGTGGTAGGTTGGTGTTAAAACTTTTTGAGAGACTGTAAGGGTGATCTATGTCAAGAAACCTAAGTACCTAAAACATTCTCTATTCGATGTAT
>NW_017068666.1:0-250 GCF_001483705.2 Eufriesea mexicana | reverse complement strand
GCAATGCTATAGAATCTAACTGGAAAATTCAATTTTATTGACATTTTCGACTAATATCGTGGTATGCTAATTTTGTTGCATAAAAAAGAGAAAAGACTCCATGGGCATACTATAGCCATTTCAATGCTATAGAATCTGACTGGAAAATTCAATTTCATTGTCAGTTTCGACTAATATCGTGATGAGCTACTTTTGTTGCATAAATAAGGAGAAAAGATTCTATTGGCATGCTATAGCCATTGCAATGCTA
>NW_017068665.1:0-250 GCF_001483705.2 Eufriesea mexicana | reverse complement strand
AGATATTTTACGTTTGACTTGGAAAGGTTAGGAAAGGTTTGGTCAGATTAGCTTTGACTTTTGCCCTGTATACTGCCATTCGGTCGCTATCAGCCCTCTGCATTGCTCAACTAGCATCTTCTTGTCCCTGTGAAGGTCGGCTGTAGCGGCCGTGGCACGTTTGGTTGTGTTATGTTACATTCGGTTCGGTTAGGTTAGGTTAAGTTTGGTTAGGATGGCTTTGACTTTTGTGCTATACACTGCAATCCGG
>NW_017068664.1:0-250 GCF_001483705.2 Eufriesea mexicana | reverse complement strand
GGCTGGAAAATTCAATTTTATTGACATTTTCGATTAATATCGTGGTGAGTTAGCTTTCTTGCACAAATAAGGAGGGAAGATACTATTGGCGTGCTATAGGCATGGCAATGCTATAGAATCTCGATGGGAAATTCAATTTTATTGACATTTTCGACTTATATCGCGGTTAACTATCTTTCTTGCTTAGATAAGGCGGAAAGATTCTATTGGCGTGCTATTGCCATTGGAATGCCAAAGAATCTGGTTGGAA
>NW_017068663.1:0-250 GCF_001483705.2 Eufriesea mexicana | reverse complement strand
TTATTTATTGTATGCACTTATATATGTATGCACTCGTGTCCACGACAAATTTTCTTCGCAAAAAGGAAAAAGAGAATATTTATATACAGGGTGTCCTAGCAACGGTAGTACAACTGGGAAAGGAGAGATTCTATACGCAGAAACGAATTGAAAAAAGGGAATAAAATATTTTTATTCGAAGCTTCGGTTTAGAGAAAATCGACTTTGAATGTTCACCGAGTGCGCGACTTAATTACTTAGCCATGGCTTA
>NW_017068662.1:0-250 GCF_001483705.2 Eufriesea mexicana | reverse complement strand
TTGTGGTATACATTGCCATTCTTTGGCCATCTGCGCTCTACTGTCCTCTAGTAAGTTTTGCTTGTCAATGCGGTGGACAACAATAGTGGGCTCGGCTCGTTAGGTTTAGCTGGTCTACGTTTTGTTAGGTTATGTTATGTCAGGTTGGGTTAGGGTACCTTTGACTTTTGTGCTGTACATTGCTTCTCCTCGGCTTTCTACCTTCTACTGTGCTTTAGTACGTTCTGCTTGTCTCTGGGGAGGCCTGTAA
>NW_017068661.1:0-250 GCF_001483705.2 Eufriesea mexicana | reverse complement strand
CCGGTTGTATCGCGATTATAGGGACACCTTGTATCGTTTGAAACAATCATATGTGGGACAAAAAATTTGAGAGATAGGAACATCCTGTATAACTTGCAGGTAAAATTAGTAATGTAAACAATAGTAATTTGTAGTAATTTGTAGAAATAGTAATTTGAATAATTTAAGAAAAGATAAATCTATGCACTGTCGATCAATGCTTTACGATGTTAATTCGAAATGATCTTCTCCATTTATTAACTAAGTATAG
>NW_017068660.1:0-250 GCF_001483705.2 Eufriesea mexicana | reverse complement strand
TTTTGTTATGTTACGTTTGTCTATGTTCGATTGTTTAGGTATGTAGAGGACAGCTATGACTTTGGTGCTACACACGGCAATTCGATGAACTCCTGCGTTCCAGAGTTGTCTGATGTGTTCAGCTTGGCTACGGGAAGGGCTGCAATATTGGCCTCAGCATCCAACGCTGTGTTAGGCTACGTTTGGTTGGTTTTGGTTAGGTCAGGTAAGGCTAGGTTATCCTTTCTCATGTGCTTTACACTGCAACGCC
>NW_017068659.1:0-250 GCF_001483705.2 Eufriesea mexicana | reverse complement strand
ACACTGCGATTCAATGAATTTCAGCGTTCTACGCTGCACTAATATGTTCTGCTTGACTCTCGGAAGGTCAGCATTGGTGGCCGCGGCACGTTAGGTTGAGTTATGTTAGGTATGGTCATGTTACTATTGGTTAGGTTAGGAGGGGATAGCTTCGCCCTAGTCCTACGGTATGCTATTCTGTGGATTGTTGCGCCATGCCGTGCTCTAATATTTTCATCTTGACTCTGGGAAGGCCAGCAATGGTGGTCTC
>NW_017068658.1:0-250 GCF_001483705.2 Eufriesea mexicana | reverse complement strand
ACCACTATTGCTGCCCCACTCCCCAGAGCCATGCAGAAGATATTAGAACGCAGCAGAGCGCAGAAATCGGAGGATATCAGTTTATAGCACAGATGACTAGACTACCCTATCATAACCAAACGCAGCATATCACAACCTAAAGTGCTGAGACCACTTCTGCGGGCCTTCCGAGAGCCACGAAGAATAAACTAGCGGACAGCAGAGCGCAGAGATACTCCGTATAGCATTGTGGAGCACAAAAGCCAAAGAT
>NW_017068657.1:0-250 GCF_001483705.2 Eufriesea mexicana | reverse complement strand
AATAGCGGTCGCCGCACTTTAAGATCAGTCAGTCTACATTTGGTCAAGTTGGGCTAGGTTAAGCTAGTTTAGGATATATCCGACTTTTGTGCTACACACTGCAGTTTGGTGGTTTTCTGCGCCCTACTGTGCTCTAGTATATTCTGCTTGTCTCTTTGGAGGCCAGCAAAAGTAGTCCACGAACTTCGTGTTAGGTTAGGTTATGCTTGGTTGTATTAAGTTTGGGCAGGTTAGGATTCGGTAAAGTCCA
>NW_017068656.1:0-250 GCF_001483705.2 Eufriesea mexicana | reverse complement strand
CGAGGCACTTAATTTGGGTTAGGTTACGGTCGGTTATGCTATGTTTGGTTAGGATATGCTAGGCTAGCTTTGACTTTCGCGTTTGTTACGTTTGTCTGCGATAGGATATGATAATATCCTTTTACGTTTGCGCTATACACTTCTATTCGGCGGATTTCACAGCTGTTTGTTGCTCTCCTGTACCCTACCCGACTCTGGGGAGGCCAGCAACAGTGGGCGCAGCACGTTAGGTTGGGATAGGTTACGTTTG
>NW_017068655.1:0-250 GCF_001483705.2 Eufriesea mexicana | reverse complement strand
ATACATCCATACATACATACATATATACATCCATACATCCGTACATACATACATTCGCACATTGAAACGTACATACATCCATACATCGATACTTCCATACATCGATACTTCCATACATCCATACATCCATACCTGCAACTATACATCCATACATCCATTCACCCATCCAACCATCCATGCGTCCGTCCATCCACCTATCCTTCCACCCACACTTCAGTCAATGCACACATCCATTCATCCACCCAGTCAT
>NW_017068654.1:0-250 GCF_001483705.2 Eufriesea mexicana | reverse complement strand
TTTATGCAAGAGAGATAGCACACCACGATATTAGTCGAAACTGTCAATATAATTGAACTTTCCTGCCAGATTCTCTAGCATTGCAAAGGATATAGCGCGCCAATAGAATCTTCCCACCTTATTTATGCAAGAGTGTTAGCACACCACGATATTAGTCGAAAATGTCAGTAAAATTGAATTTTACTTGCAGATTCCGGAGCATTGCAATGGCTATAGCACGCCAATAGAATTTTCCCTCCTTACTTATGCA
>NW_017068653.1:0-250 GCF_001483705.2 Eufriesea mexicana | reverse complement strand
GTCCGGGTTAAGCTTCGGCATCATATCCTTTCGTGTTGCACAATGCTATTCGGTGAATTTCTGTTCTCTACCGTGCTCTAATATGTTCTGCTTGGTTCTGGGGAGTCCTGAGGTAGAGGCCTCGGATCGATGGTCTATTTATTCTACGTTAGGTTAGGATAGGTTAGGTACGTTATGGTTAGGATAACTTTGACTTTTGCACTATAGATTGCTATCTGGAGGCTTTCTGCGCTCCACTTGGCTCTACTAT
>NW_017068652.1:0-250 GCF_001483705.2 Eufriesea mexicana | reverse complement strand
AATGATATAGAATGTGGGTGGATAATACAATTTTGTTGACATTTTCGAATAATATCGTGGTGAACTAACTTCCATGCGTAAGTAAGGAGGAAAGATGCTTTTTGAGTGATATAGCCAATGCAATGAGACAGATTGTGTCTGGAGAACACTATTTTGTTGACATTTGCGACTACTATCGTGTTGAGCAATCTCTCTTACATAAATAAGGCGGAATGATACTATTGGCGTGCTATAGCCTTCGAAATGCTAT
>NW_017068651.1:0-250 GCF_001483705.2 Eufriesea mexicana | reverse complement strand
TACGGTTGGTTTTGCTCGTTCGGGATTTGTTCGGCAAGGGTCGGTTCGTCTTTTGCGTTTCAGACTGCTATTCGGCCGATATCTGTGCCCGGCATTGCTCTACAAGCGTGTACTTGAATCTGTGCAGGCCGGGAACAGCGGTCGTGGTACGTTCGCCTGTGATATGTCACGTATGGTTGGGTTACGTTGGGTCAGTTTAGTTGCGGTGGCTTTGACTTTCGTTCTATACACAGTTATTCGGTGCATTCCT
>NW_017068650.1:0-250 GCF_001483705.2 Eufriesea mexicana | reverse complement strand
CCCCAGTAAGGTAGTCGGTACACCCGTCAATAGTGCTTTGGGCTAATTTGTTCGCTTACAACCGATGCTTAACTGCAATTCTAAAATAAGAAATGTACAGTACGGTTATGGATAGAAAAATTTGCATCTGGCAAATCGGTTCTCAGAACATACGCCAATAGAGCCCTCCGGCAGTTGGATTAATCTCTTCAGTGATGATTTATTTTCTATCGCAGTACACGTGTGGCAGTGGCAGACACGCTATAGTTCG
>NW_017068649.1:0-250 GCF_001483705.2 Eufriesea mexicana | reverse complement strand
TGTGGTCTAGGCCAGCTAGGTTGGGTTAGGTTACGTTTGGATGTGTTCTGTTTGGTTAGTTTAGGCTAGGATATCTTTGACTTTTGTGCTCTTACCACCTGTTCGGTAGATTTGTGCGCTCTACTATGTACTAATATGCGCTGCTGGTCTCTGAGGAGGCCATCAAAAGTGGTCTTGGCACGATAGCTTTATTTATGCTACGTTTGACTAGGTCAGGTTGGCTATGGCTAGGTTTTGCTGGGTTCGACTT
>NW_017068648.1:0-250 GCF_001483705.2 Eufriesea mexicana | reverse complement strand
ATCTATAATCCGTTGTAGCATGGTGAATAGGTCGCCCAACGCCTTCAATACAATGGCAAGTACTGCCATTTTCTTGCCGGAGAATATGTCTACGGAAAATATATAGTCTGTTATAACTTGGTGAGTAGATCGCCTAACGCCTTGAATCCAACGTCAAGTACAGCCACCTTCATGCCAGAGAATAGTCCTATTCAAAATCTGTAACCTGTTATAGCTTGGTGAATAGATCGCCTAACGCCTTCAATCCAGT
>NW_017068647.1:0-250 GCF_001483705.2 Eufriesea mexicana | reverse complement strand
AATAGATCGCCTAACGCCTTCAATCCAATGACAGGTACAGCCATCTACTTGCAAGAGAATAGGTCTATTCAAAATCTAAAACCTTTTACAGCTTGGTGAATAGATCGCCTAACGCCATCAATCCAATTGGAGGTACAGCCATCTACTTGCCAGAGAATAGGTCTATTCAAAATCTATAATAAGTCATAGCTTGGCAATTAGATCGCCGAACGCCTTCAATCCAATGGCAATTACAGCCATCTACTTGCCA
>NW_017068646.1:0-250 GCF_001483705.2 Eufriesea mexicana | reverse complement strand
CGCGTTGATTGAAAGGATATTTCAAAAACGTCAGTTCAAAAATATTTTGAAGATGTTTGGATCGAAAGAGACTGAAAATGTCTTAAAAAATGTTAGTTTGACAAAATTACAAAATGACTTACATCTGCAGGTCTCAATAACTATTAATTATTGTATTTTCATGTAAATAGAATTAAACGAAATAAGATGCTTAAAAAGAGGATTTTAATGGTTTGTTTAACTAATTCATGACTGAATAATTATATTATTG
>NW_017068645.1:0-250 GCF_001483705.2 Eufriesea mexicana | reverse complement strand
ATTGTTATGTCGTCATACGGGCATTGCAATGCTACAGATTCTGGCTGGAAAATTCAATTTTATCGGCATTTTCAACTAATATCGGGGTGAGCTTACATTCTTGCCTAAATAAGGAGGACAGATTCAATTGGCGTGCTATAGCCATTGCAATGCTATAGAATCTGGTTGGAAATTGCAAATTTATTGGCATATTCTGATAATATCGTGGTGCGCTATGCGCCTTGCATAAATAAGGATGAAATATTCTATT
>NW_017068644.1:0-250 GCF_001483705.2 Eufriesea mexicana | reverse complement strand
TAGAACGCAGAAATCCACCGAATGGCAGTCATTGGCACAAAAGTCAGAGCAGCCTATCCAAGCATAGCCAAACGTAACACATCCGAACGTAGCCAGTCTCAACCTAACATGACGAGACCGCTATTGCTGGACTCCGCAAAGACAAGCAGAAAGTACTAGAGCACAGTGGAGCACTGATATCCGCAGATAGCAGCTTATATCACAAAAGTCAATACTATGCCATCCTAACCTCACTAAACGTAACAAAACC
>NW_017068643.1:0-250 GCF_001483705.2 Eufriesea mexicana | reverse complement strand
CGCAATGTCATAGAATCTGGCTGGAAAGTTCAATTTTGTGGACATTTTCGACTTATATCGTGGCGTGCTGACTTCCTTGCGTAATTAAGGACGAAAGATGCTCTTTGAGTGCTATAGCCATTGTAATGATATAGTTTGTGGGTGGAAAATACAATTTTGTTGACATTTTCGACTAATATCGTGGTGTGCTGACTTCCTTGCGTTAGTAAGGAGGAAAGATGCTTTTTGAGTGCTCTAGCCATTGCAATGA
>NW_017068642.1:0-250 GCF_001483705.2 Eufriesea mexicana | reverse complement strand
ACCGATTACGAGTTAGCTCGTCATTGCACTTGCGTTATCTATTTCAATTTATGAAACCCAGGACGATATAGAATATTGCGTATGAAAGTGATTTTGAAGATTGGATTACAAAATAATAGCCGGTGACATGACATAGTTCCTATGTAAAATTGCCGGTCAACAAAGTGTTAATATATCCTCGTATTTCCTTATCTTTGCTGAACAATAAACAATTCTTCCAACAATACCAAATCACCCTCATATTACCGAT
>NW_017068641.1:0-250 GCF_001483705.2 Eufriesea mexicana | reverse complement strand
TATTTGGTTTTTAAGAGTGAGTTTAGGTTACGTATCTGTCATTCGAAGAATCGAAGAACATCGATTAATGAAAACTGTTTATTGACGTGATATACAAAGTGATGGATAACCGATGGTACAAATAGTAGGGAGCGAATCTGCACGTAAAAATGAGTCGAAAATGTAGAATAACATTTTCTCCTACGAAGCTTCGTTTCCGAGGAAATTCAATTGGAAAATTCGAGGGTGGGCGCGCAGTTGCACGCGCTCC
>NW_017068640.1:0-250 GCF_001483705.2 Eufriesea mexicana | reverse complement strand
GATGTATGTATGGATGTTTGAATGTATGTATGTTTATTTGTATATATGGATGTATGGAAGGACTTATGTATGGATGTATGTATGGACAAATGTATTAGTGTATGTATGGACGCATGTATTGATGTATGTACGGATGTATGGATGGGTGGATGTATGGATGGATGGATGGATGGAATGCATGTTTGTGCGGATGGTTGGATGTATGGACGTGTGAGTGGATGAATGGATGGGTGGAAGGACGGAATAATGG
>NW_017068639.1:0-250 GCF_001483705.2 Eufriesea mexicana | reverse complement strand
GTTCGTGTTAGGTTAGGATATTTTCGACTCCTGTACTCTACATTGTAATGCGGAGGAGTTCAGAGCTCTACTGTGCTCTAGTGTGCTCTCCTTGGCGCAGGGGAAGACAGCAGCTGTGATCGCTGCTTTATGTTTAGTTATGCTTCGCTTGGATAGGATCCGTTGTGTCAGGCTAGGTTAGGTTGCGATCGACTTCTGTAGCGAACGCAGCTATTCGGTGGAATCCCGCGCTCTACATTGCTCTACCATA
>NW_017068638.1:0-250 GCF_001483705.2 Eufriesea mexicana | reverse complement strand
CTATAGCAATGCCTTGTCTACGTCACGCCTATAGAATTTATCCGCCTTACTTATGCGAGGAAGATTGTTCACCACGATATTAGTCGAAAATGATAATAAAATTCACAATTCCATTCAGATTCTGTAACATTGCAATGGCCACAGCACGCCAAAAGGACCGTTTCCCCATATTTACGCGAGGACGCTAGGTCACCACGATATTAGTCGAAAATGCCAATGAAATTGAACTTTCCAGTCTGGTTCTAATGCA
>NW_017068637.1:0-250 GCF_001483705.2 Eufriesea mexicana | reverse complement strand
CGGAGCAATGTAGAATGCTGAAATCGTCCGAGCAGCAGTGTAAAGCGCAAAATTCAAAGCCACCCGAACCAAACGTTTCCATGCCAAACATATCCAAACGTAACGTAACTCTGCCCAACATGCCAAGGACACTATTTCTGTCTGCCACAGAGGCAAGCAGAGAGTGATAGCGCACAGAAGAGCGCAAAAGCACAAACAAAGCAGAGTGCAGGGCAAAAGTTAAAGATACCCAAGCCTAACCGAACGTAAC
>NW_017068636.1:0-250 GCF_001483705.2 Eufriesea mexicana | reverse complement strand
ACAGAATCTAGCTGGAAAGATGAATATTATTGACAGTTTCGACTATTATCGTGGTGAGCTTTCTTTCTTGCCCAAATAAGCAGGGTAGATTCAATTGGCGTGCTGTAGACATTGCAATGCCATAGAATCTGGATGGGAAATTCAATTTTATTGACATTTTCGGCAAATATCGTGGCGAGTAAACTCTCTCGCATAGATAAGGAGGAAAGATACTATTGGCGTGCTATAGGCTTCGCAATGCTACAGAATC
>NW_017068635.1:0-250 GCF_001483705.2 Eufriesea mexicana | reverse complement strand
GCATAAATAAGACGGAAAGATACTATTGGCGTGCTATTGCCATTGCAATATCAAAGAATCTGGCTGGAAAAAACAATTTTATTGACATTTTCGACTAATAACGTCGTGAGTCAGCTTTCTCGCATACATAAGGAGGATTGATTCTAATGGCGTGCTATAGGCATTGCATTGCAATAGAAACTTCCCTGAGAATTCAATTTTATTGACATTTTCGACTAATTTCGTGGTGAGATAGCTTCCTTGCATAGGT
>NW_017068634.1:0-250 GCF_001483705.2 Eufriesea mexicana | reverse complement strand
TCGCAATGCTGTAGAAACTGGATGGAAAGTTTAATTTTGTTGATATTTTCGACTAATATCGTGTTAAGCTATATTTCTTGCATAAATAAGGGGGGAAGATTCTGCTGGCGTGCTCTAGGCATTGCAAAGCTAAAGAATCTGGAAGGAAAATTCAATGTCATTGACATTTTCGACTGGTATCGTGGTACGCTATCTTTCTTTCATAAATACGGAGAAAAGATTCTGTTGGCGTGCTATAAGCATTGCAAGG
>NW_017068633.1:0-250 GCF_001483705.2 Eufriesea mexicana | reverse complement strand
AAGTAGGAAAGATGCTATTGTCGTGCTATTTCCATTGCAATGCTACAGAATCTGACTGAAAAAATTAATTTTATTGACATTTTCGGCTAATATCGCGTTTATCAAGCCTCCTTGCATAAATAACGAGGAAAAATTCTATTTGTGCTCTATACCCGTTGCAGTGCTATAGAAACTCGCTGGAAAATCAAATTTTTTAACATTTTCGAATGATATCTTGGTGAGCTAACTTTCTTGCATAAATAAGGAGGAA
>NW_017068632.1:0-250 GCF_001483705.2 Eufriesea mexicana | reverse complement strand
TGATTACTGTAGCCATTGCAATGGTATAGAATGTGGCTGGAAAATACAATTTTGTTGGCATTTACGACTAATATTCTGGTGAGCTAACTTCCTTGCGTAGGTAAGTAAGAAGGATGCTTTTTGAGTGCTACAGCCATTGCAGTGCTACAGAATGTGGCTGGAAAATGCATTTTCGTTGACATTTTCAACTAATATCGTGGTGAGCTGACTTTCATGCATAAACAAGGAGGAAAGATCCTACTGGCGAGCT
>NW_017068631.1:0-250 GCF_001483705.2 Eufriesea mexicana | reverse complement strand
GCTGTAGGAGGTTATAGATTTCTATTAGACCTAATCTCTGGCAAGTAGATGGCTGTACTTGCATTGGTTGAAGGCGTTAGGCGACCTATTCGCCAAGCTATAACAGATTACAGACTTTGAATTGACTTATTCTCTGTCAAGTAGATGGCTGTACCTGCCATTGGATTGAAGGCGATAGGCGAACTACTCACCAAGCTGTAGGAGGTCATAGATTTTTATTTGACCTAATCTCTGGCAAGTAGATGGCTGT
>NW_017068630.1:0-250 GCF_001483705.2 Eufriesea mexicana | reverse complement strand
GAATCGATTTCTTTGTGCGAATTCACCAAGATTTCGCGCTATCGGGTTAGAATCCTTGGTGATTTCGTGATAGTTTGGGTTTTCGGTATAGTCTTGGCTAGCCTGGGCATTTGCTTTGTATCGTAGAACGTACATTTTGGAAACAGTCGCTTCTTGATATAGAATGGCGGATAATGGCGGATAATGGCGGAGGATAAATCGATGAATCGATTTCTTTGTGCGAATTCACCAAGATTTCGCGCTATCGGGT
>NW_017068629.1:0-250 GCF_001483705.2 Eufriesea mexicana | reverse complement strand
GTAGCGTGCAGTCGAGTGCAGAAATCCACCGAACAACAGTGTATAGCGAGAAAGTCGAAGCGACCCTCACCGAAAATAGGCCAACATAAACTAGCCAAACTTAATATAGCACAACCTTACATGCCGAGACTACAATTGCTGGCCTCGACAGGAACAAGGAAAGTATTAGAACAAAGTAGAGCGCAGGAATCCGCGGATAGGTCTGTATAGCGCAAAGTCTATGCTATCCTGTCCAAAACTCCGAAACGTA
>NW_017068628.1:0-250 GCF_001483705.2 Eufriesea mexicana | reverse complement strand
CGACTTTATAGCAGAAAGTCTTGGAATTACTATCTTTCTGTAACGAAAAATTCGCCGAGTGCAAAGGGTTAATAGAAGTGTACGTGTTCATACAGCATAACGAGATACTTTATTAAACAAAACGAGTCATTATCCATCTATCGACGTTCATCCTTGCTTCAGAATTAAATTTTATTTTTCTCTTTTTAACTGGTCTCGTTGAATAGTCTCTTTTTATTCGTGGATAAATAAAGTACATGAAATTCTACAC
>NW_017068627.1:0-250 GCF_001483705.2 Eufriesea mexicana | reverse complement strand
TTCAGGTCAGTTCAGGTCAGTCCAGGCCAGGCCAGATCATATATGGTCAGGTCAGCTCAGGTCCGGTCAGGTCAGGTCACGTTAGGTCAGGTCAGGTCAGATGCTGTCAGTTCAAGTCAGTTCAGGTCAAGGCAGGTCATGCCAGATCATATATGGTCAGGTCAGGTCAGGTCAGATCAGTCTGGTAAGGTCAGGTGAGGTCAGGTTAGGTCCGGTTAGGTCAGTTCAGGTCTGGTCATGTCAGGGCAGG
>NW_017068626.1:0-250 GCF_001483705.2 Eufriesea mexicana | reverse complement strand
ATTCGGCTGATTTCTGGGCTCTACTGTGCTCTAATATGTTCTGCTTAGCTATGAGGTGGCCAGATATAGCGGCCTCGTACTGTTAAGTTTAGTTACTTTGCGTTTGGTTATGATAGGTTTTGTCTAGTTTGGGCAGGGTGGCTCTGACAATTGTGCCATACACGGTTATTCGATGGAATTCTGAGCCCTACTGTGACCCAAGGCGCTATGCTTTGCTCTGTGGAGACCAGAAAGCGTAGCTGCGTCACGG
>NW_017068625.1:0-250 GCF_001483705.2 Eufriesea mexicana | reverse complement strand
TTCGACTAATATCGCGGTGAGCTAACTTTCTTGGCTGAATATGGACGAAAGATTCTATTGGCCAGCTGTAGCCATTGCAATTCTGTAGCATCTGGATGGAAAATTCAATTTTATTTACAATTTCGTCTAATATCTTAGTGTGGAAACCTTCTTGCATAAATAAGTAGGAAAGATTGTATTGGCACGATATAGCCATAGCAGTGCTGTAGAATATGGCCGGAATATTCAATCTTACTGACATTTTCGACCA
>NW_017068624.1:0-250 GCF_001483705.2 Eufriesea mexicana | reverse complement strand
ATCCATAGAATCGCAGTGCATAGCACAATAGTAGAGACTACCGCATCCTAACATAACGAAACCGAACGTAACCAAACTTAGACATCCTCACCATAACGTACAGAGACCACTATTTCCGCCCTACGACGGACAAGCAGAACATGCTATAGCAGGGTAGGGCGCAGAAGTCCACCGAATTGCTGCGTAAAACATAGAAGTCAAAGCCATACTAACCAAACATAGCCTAACCTAACATAACTAAACGTAACAT
>NW_017068623.1:0-250 GCF_001483705.2 Eufriesea mexicana | reverse complement strand
GGTATGGATGGACGGATAGACGGATGAATGTATGTACGTATGAATGGTTGTGTGGATAGATTGCGGTATGGATGGTTGGATGTATGTATGGATGGATGTATGGATATACGAATGGATGAATGTATATATGTATTGATGTATGGATTGATGGATGTATGTATGGATTCAGGTATGGATGGATGGATTAATGGATGTATGGATGTATGAATGCATGGAATTATGGATGGATGTACGTATGTATGGATGGATG
>NW_017068622.1:0-250 GCF_001483705.2 Eufriesea mexicana | reverse complement strand
CCTCCTTATTTATGCAATAAAGCTAGCTTACCACGATATTAGTCGAAAATGTCAATAAAATTGGATATTCCAGGAGGATTCTATAGCTTTTCAATGCCTATAGGACACCAATTGTATCTTTGCCCCTTATTTATGCAAGAAAGTTAACTCTCCGCGATATTAGCCAAGAATGTCAATAAAATTGAATTTTCCAGCCAGATTCTACATCATTGCAGTGGATATAGTACGCCAAAAGTATCTTTCCTCCGTA
>NW_017068621.1:0-250 GCF_001483705.2 Eufriesea mexicana | reverse complement strand
CAAATTTCGTGGTCTTTAATATACGCTCCATGTAATTTCAGCCAAACGCGGGTGCAATTGATACTCATGAGCTCTAGTATGTGTAACTAACGACGATATAGACCCATTATTGCAGTGTAAGCGGTTCGCGCCATACACTACTACGTATAACTCCGTGAGTTTTACTTTCGTATCCAGGGATTGAATTTGTATTCACACTGCTTTACTGTAGAAGGCAGAGGATGACCTTTGCTGAGAATTAGTAAAAATT
>NW_017068620.1:0-250 GCF_001483705.2 Eufriesea mexicana | reverse complement strand
TGGGGGGGGGGGGGCAGCGAATGCGTTCTCGGCACTTCGGGTTGAGTTAGGCTATGTTTGGTTATGTTCCGTTGGTTTGCGATAGGTTTGTGAAGCTTTGACTTCTCTGATGTAATCTGTGATTATATGGATTTCCGCCTTCTGCTCTCCACTAATGAGTTCCGCTTGGCTCTGTGGAGACCAGCACTTACGATCGCGACACGTTAGGCTAAGTTAGGATACCTTTGGTTATGATTCCATGGGTTAGGCA
>NW_017068619.1:0-250 GCF_001483705.2 Eufriesea mexicana | reverse complement strand
AAAGTATTGACATAGACGAGAAAGGGACGCGAATTTAGGGGGACTTTGCGTTTAGGAAATGTAGATCTATAGTATTCGGAGATAAAACGATTGGGGACGTTAGAAGTAATCTAGGGCGAATATCGTACTCTAAATTGCACCTTTTCGAAGATCCAGAACCCTTCGCACTCGTTAATTTTTTAGTTACAGAAAAACAGTAATTCCAAGAACTTCTGTCATAAAGTGGACGATATTTCTAAAACGGTAAATA
>NW_017068618.1:0-250 GCF_001483705.2 Eufriesea mexicana | reverse complement strand
ATATAGTATAACGTTGCCTTTATCGGGGAAAATTTAATCGGGAGCTAATCGATGCATGGATGCGAGGATCTGACGATTATTACGAACGTGGAAAATTGTCTTAAATCTATCCAACTCATTGTCGGATCGGCACGAAACTCTGTTACTACGAAATCTTGCTGGGAAACTCGGAGACGAAGGCAGGGGGAAAAAAGGCGATTTGTTTTCGTGGATTGTCATGCGTGTCTCGTATTGTCTCATATTCTGCCTT
>NW_017068617.1:0-250 GCF_001483705.2 Eufriesea mexicana | reverse complement strand
CAAGCCTACCGAACATAACCGAACATAGCCTAATACAACCTCACGTGCCGAAACCGCTATTGCCCCCCCCCCCACATAGCCAAGCAGGACATACTAGAGCGCAGCGGAGCGCAGCGGAGCGCAGAAATCCACCGAACATGAGTGCACAGCTCAAAAGTTAGAGCTGTCCTGACTAAGCTTGGCCTAACCCAACCTTACCGGACACAGCCTGACCAAACATAAAGCCCCATGACCACTATTCCTCGCACAC
>NW_017068616.1:0-250 GCF_001483705.2 Eufriesea mexicana | reverse complement strand
TGGATGTATGGATGTATGGATGTATCGATGTATGCATGTATGGATGTACCTATGTATGAATGTATGAATGTAAGAATGTCTGGATGTATGCAAGTATGGGTGTATGGATGAATGGACATATGGGTCTACTTATGTATGGATATACGGATGTACGGATGTATGGACGTGTATCTCTATGAATGTATGAATGGATGGATGTATGATTGGATGGATGAATGGATGGATGGAAGTATGGATGTATGTATGGATA
>NW_017068615.1:0-250 GCF_001483705.2 Eufriesea mexicana | reverse complement strand
ATTGCGACGGCTATAGCACGCCCGTAGAATCTACCCTCATTATTCATGAAATAAAGTTAGCTCACCACGATATTAGTCGATAATGTCAATAAAATTGGATTTTTCATTAAGATTCTATAGCGTTGCGAAGATAATAGCACGCCAAAAGAATCTTTCCTCCTTACTTATGCAAGAAAGTTAGCCCACGACGATATTAGTCGAAAATGTCAATAAAATTGACTTTTCCAGGCATATTCTATAGCATTGCGAC
>NW_017068614.1:0-250 GCF_001483705.2 Eufriesea mexicana | reverse complement strand
TGTATTTTCCAGCCACAGAATCTTTTCTCCTTACTTATGCAAGAAGGGTAGCTCTCAGCGATAATAGTCGAAAATGTCAATAAAATTGTATTTGCCATACAAATTCTATACCATTGCGATGGCTATAGCACGCCAAAAAGGTTTTTCCCCTTTACCTATGCACGGAAGTTAGCTCACAACGATATTGGTCGAAAATGTCAGTAAAATTGTATTTTCCAGCAACATTCTGTAGCACTGTAATGCCTATAGC
>NW_017068613.1:0-250 GCF_001483705.2 Eufriesea mexicana | reverse complement strand
GACGTGTGGATACTAACATTGCTGTCTCTCCAGAGCCAAGCTGACCATACCAGGGCGCCGTAATGTGCAGGAATCCGCCGAAATTCTGTATACTGCGCAGAAGTCCAAGCTACCCTCGCCTAGCCTGACCAATCGTAACTTAGTCAAACGTAAACAAACAAACCTGACGTGCACCAACCTCTATTTTTGGCCCCCTCAGAGCTGAACAGAGCATATAAGAGCACAGTAGAGCGCGGTAATTCACTGAAAA
>NW_017068612.1:0-249 GCF_001483705.2 Eufriesea mexicana | reverse complement strand
ATAGCTTTGCAATGAGCAGAGCACGCCAATAGATTCTTTCCTACTTATATGTGCAAGAAAGTTGGCTCACAACGATGTTAGTCGAAAATGTCAATAAAATTGAATTTTCGAGCAAGATTCTACAGGTCTGCAATGGCTATAGCTCGCCAATAGAATCTCTCCTCCTTATTTAAGCAATAAAGTTAGCTCACCACGATATTAGTCGAAAATGACAATAAAATTTAATTTTTCAGGAAGATTCTATAGCAT
>NW_017068611.1:0-249 GCF_001483705.2 Eufriesea mexicana | reverse complement strand
ACTAGCTCACCACGATATTAGTCGAAAATGTCAATAAAATTGGACTTTCCAGTCAGATTCTATAGCATTCCAATGGTTATAGCTTGCCAATAAAATATTTCCTCCCTGTTTATGCAAAAATGTTAGCTCGCCACATAAGTCGAAAATGACAATAAAGTTGAACTTTCCAGCCCGATTCTGCAGCACTGCAATGGCTATAGCACGTCAAAAGGATCTTTCCACCTTTCTTATGCAAGGAAGTTGGCTCAC
>NW_017068610.1:0-250 GCF_001483705.2 Eufriesea mexicana | reverse complement strand
TCACCACGACATTAGTCGTAAATGTGAATAAAATTGAATCTTGCAGCCTGATTCTTCAGCATTGCAATGGCTACAGCACGCCAATAGTATCTTGCTTCGTTATTTATGCAAGAACGTTTGCTCACCAAGATATTAGAAGAAAATGTCAATAAAATTGAACCTTCCTGCCAGATCCTATAGCATTGCTACGGCTATAGCACGCCAATAGAATCTTTCCTCCGTACTAATGAAAAGAAGATACCTCACCACG
>NW_017068609.1:0-250 GCF_001483705.2 Eufriesea mexicana | reverse complement strand
CAACTGGTCAACCAGCCGCTCTAACTGCGAGAAAAAAAAGAGGAATGGTTCGAAAAATTAAAGCAAATCCTCCATTAAATGCTAAAGCAAATGCTCGATTGGCGGCAGAACATTATAAAGAGGCAGAAACACAAGTTCATCCCGAAACAATTCGGAGAACTCTTAGGCAAGACGGGTACAACGGCCGTGTCTGTAGAGAAAAGCCTTTTATTAATGAGGCAAACAGGAAAAAACGTGTATTATTCGCACG
>NW_017068608.1:0-250 GCF_001483705.2 Eufriesea mexicana | reverse complement strand
AAATTCAAATTTATTGACATTTTGGACTAACACCGTGGTGAGATAATTTTCTTGCATATATAAAGAGGTAAGATTCAATTCACGTGCTATAGACGTCGCAATGCTATAGAATCTGGCCGGAAAGTTCAATTTTATTAAAATTTTCGACTAATATCGCGGTGAGTTAACTTTCTTGGATAAATAAGGGGGAAAGATTCTTTTGGCGTGCTATAGGCACTGCAATGCTGTAGAATATGGAAGGAAAATTCAA
>NW_017068607.1:0-250 GCF_001483705.2 Eufriesea mexicana | reverse complement strand
TGGTGGCGGCACGTTAGGTTGTGCTTGGTGACGCCTGTAATGCTACGATTTGTTGGGCTGGAACAGGATAGCTATGACATTTGTGATGTACACCGCTTTTCGGTCGACTTCTGCGCCCTACCGTGCTCTAATATGCTCTGCTTGGCTCTGGGGGTCCAGCAATAGTTGTCTCGGCACGATAGGTTGCTTTATGTTACGTTTCGCTAGGGCCTGCTTGTTTGACTTTCTAGGCATAGGCTGTTATTCGGCG
>NW_017068606.1:0-250 GCF_001483705.2 Eufriesea mexicana | reverse complement strand
TCACCGCGGCCCATTGTCTTCCGGCGGAAGACAGATCTTCGTTGGAGTTCTAGGAAGACCTCGACGAGGCTCAAGGACAACAGCCACAGTTAGGGATGCTAGACACCAAGCTGGGACATTTGGACTAGAGCTCAGAGGAAGAGGCTACGGACACGCGAAGACAAGGCGACGAAGAGGGGACACGCCGTATAAAACAGCGAGGGATGCGCTTTTGGGACACTATCCGACTTTTTGAAAGCGTAGCGTGCAA
>NW_017068605.1:0-250 GCF_001483705.2 Eufriesea mexicana | reverse complement strand
CTCAGCACTTTATCTTCAATTGTCAATATCTCTGGCGATAATTGACCCATCCTTTGACCATTCAAGGATTGCTATAGAATTTAGGTGGTAAGTGTGTACGTTAATATAATTGCTATATAATTTTGTAGGCAGATATACCCACTTCTGTATTGCCAATTTCTGTAATCTCTGGCTATAATTGATTTACCCCTTCGTCATTCTATCGACCTTATATAATTTGGATGAACAGTAAATAGATTATACCAATGTA